>NC_064640.1:838315216-838620216 GCF_023864345.2 Schistocerca serialis cubense
GCCTAGTCCCATTACAAGGAAACAGAGTAAAATAAAATAAAACCGCGTTTCCAACCATAGATATGTACTGCTCATGCAATTACGAGTTCAGTGGTTGGAGGCACATCCTTTAATTAAAAAGTCGACGAAATGAATCTACATGTTTATACACGAAAAGTAATTTTCCCAAGGCAACTGAAGCCACTGATAGCTTGCCTATGTAGAGGACTATCAAATGGCAGGGGTAGAGCAATTCTCGTGATCATCACTAATTCAATTCATAAAATACAAAATATGTTGTAAATCTATAAAAGTTCCTGTAGACGTTAGTTCAAATTCAAGCCGAGGCAGTGGTTGTGCGGAGCGACAACACCCCTTTCCATGGTCAGAGAGCTGACGTCACCCCTAGTACCACCAACACGTGGGTGGCCACGCTGAACTGACCACCTGCAAAAAGAGTAAGTGACTGTCGGCATGTCCGCCCCAGTTGTATTATGTTATGTGAACCGGGGATCTAGAAACGATGAAGAGTCTTCGTCCCCGCCGCAGCCGCAGTGGTCCGCAACCCCACGACGACTACCGCAGTCCACTTCACCCCCCGCCGCCCCACACCGAACCCAGGGTTATTGTGCGGTTCGGCGCCCGGTGGACCTCCCAGGAAACGTCTCACACCAGACGAGTGTAAACCCTATGTTTGCGTGGTAGAGCAATGATGGTGTACGCGTACGTGGAGAACTTATTTGTGCAGCAATCGCCGACATAGTGGAGCTGAGGCGGAATAAGGGGAACCAGCCTGCATTCGCCGAGGCAGATGGAAAACCCCCTAAAAATCATCCACAAATTGGCGGGCTGACCGGACCTCGACACAAATCCGCCGGGCAGATTCGTGCCGGGGACCGGCGCTCCTTCCCGCCAGGAAAGCCGTGCTTTAGACCGCACGGCCAAACGGGCGGGCTCCGCCCCAGTTAACTTCGTCGCAGGTACCTGTTGCTCTGAGACGAAGCACACAGTTCGTGAGGACCGAGGTGGTAAAACTGCCTCTCAGCCTCAGTTCCCTGCAATTCTTGATAGGCTTTACTTTGTTACCAGCAGTAATGCGATGCCGCCCTATTCGTGAGACATAAGATTGTTTCCACCACGGTGGAAGCAGCCATGCACGGTTAAATTTAGCTATAGCCAAGACGTGCGCAATAGAATGCTCGTAGCACATCCATCCGTGAATAAGCTGCGGATACTAGATTTGCAGGAATTAAATTCAAGGTATCGACAGTGCTAGAGCGATAATCTTCGTCTGCGTGCTAGTAACACTTGTCGACTTACGGCTCGTTACCTTCGTTTCTGGTTCAGATCCTGTGGATTCATCTCTTATTTACTGCTTCAGTACTGTTTCTAGGAACTGGAATAGTTATAATTATTTCTCTTGTGTTCTACATCTTGTCATGTGACTGTGTACACAGCGGTTGTGGATGTGGGACTACCCTGCAAACACTACTCCGCTTGATAGGTGCCCTGACGTCATTGCTGGAGTGGTTGTCCATTGATCGAAATCCCATCTTCCGTGCAAAACACGATCGTAACGACATCTGTTGAGAGTTTGTATGATGATATCGTGCATTATACAAAGGACAGGGAAATAGCAGTTCGTTACTTTAATTTTGGACAACAATGTATACCTCACTGAGCGCCAGACGGAATTACTTTGGGGTGCCAACTTATGAGGAAAGGAAGTGAGATTCGTAAACAGAAGAAATAAGCAGTAATATTGAGTTACAAAGTTTTCATTACGTAACCCTAGGAAACTAAAAGGGGGATGGGAGGGGGGGGGGGAAGATGTTACTTACATTGATACTAACCCATCTTAAAGTATACACTCCACATTTTATTCAAAGAATGTCATAATTTATAGCTTATGCATTAGTTAATTGCAATTATTAGATCTGCAGTGTTATGTTACATACCAAATTAAGTACAAAATGTCCTGTTTTATACGTTGCTGTAATCGTAAATTTTACGAGGGTTTAGTAATCTAGGGTTAAAAGATAAGGTGTATGATATTTGTCAGAGCAAGGACGGGTAAATAATGTCATTCTGGAATGGCTAAATGTGAAATTAGCTTTCATCTACATCATCGCCTTGTGATTTTTGTTAGAGAAACCTTTCATATTGCTTGTGCAGCACCACATCGTCCGGAACGCCGCACGAAAGAGTGAAAATCCGAATTTCAGGTTCCACGTAGCGGTCTGCTTGCTTCAAATACTGCGTAAACCCAACAACATACAGCAGCACCACACAGAAGTGGAACACTCCTGGCTTTATGGTCTCTAGGAAGCAAATATGTTTTTGTAATACAACTGTCTCACTACTCATCTAACAAGGGAACCTCCCCATCGCAGCCCCCTCAGATTTAGTTTTAAGTTGGCACAGTGGATAGGCCTTGAAAAACTGAACACAGATCAATTGAGAAAACAGGAAGAAGTGTGGAACTGTGAAAAAATAAGCTAAATATACAAACTGAGTAGTTCATGGTTACATATAGAACATCAAGGACAGTAGGATCGCAGGAGCGGTATGGTCTCGTGGTAACGTGGGCAGCTATTGAACGAAAGGTCCCTGGTTCAAATCTTCCATTGAGTGAAAATTTATTTTTTATTTTCAGCTTATGTGACAAACTCTTATGTTTTCTTCACTTTTTTAGGAGTGATTATCACATCCACAAGAAAACCTAAATCGGGCAAGGTAGAAGAATCGCCAAGTGTACAAGTTAGGTCGGTCGAAAACATATTCCTGTCATGTGGTGCACATGCCGTCACCAGTGTCGTATAGAATATATTAGATGTGTTTTCCTGTGGAGGAATAGGTTGACCTATAACCTTGCGATCAAATGTTTTTGGTTCCCATTGGAGAGGCACGTCCTTTCGTCTACTAATCGCACGGTTTTGCGATGCGGTCGCAAAACACAGACACTAAACTTATTACAGTGAACAGAGACGTCAATGAACGAACGGACAGATAATAACTATGCAAAAATAAATAAAGTAAAATTTTCACTCCAGTGAAGACTTGAACCAAGGACCTCTCGATCAGCAGCTGCTCACGCTACCACGGGACCACGGCGCTCCTGAGCTCACATTGTGCATGATGTTGCCTATGTCACCCATGGACTACTCAGTTTGTATATTTTGCTTATTTTTTCACAGTTCTACACAACTTCTTCCTGTTTTCTCAATTGATCTGTGTTCAGTTTATCAAGGCGTATCCACTGTTCCACTGTGCCAACTTATAACTAAATCTGAGGGGGGTGCGATGGGGAGGTTCCCTTGTAAGAGCTGACCACATTCAATCCTATTTATGAGAGTATTGAGCGCTTGGGGACAGTTGCACGTTGAGTGTTTCATTTTAGTCTCTGTGTGTATATTCTTGCCCTGCGTTGACTATTCGTATTTTGCGCTGCGTTGTTAGATACTGTATGCCATATTTCAAAATGGCAATCCATACACTGCCTACTCCAGCCAGCGTTTCTGCGCAGTTCACTGTTAGCCGTGACCGCGCTCTGCCATGTGGTCACTTTATTTGCTTAAAACTGGCGTATCAGCATTATGACGTATAGTAGATTATATCGTTGTCCTCGGGCTGTTGTCTGTAATTTCAGTTGTGTTCGCAGCAACGGAACCTGCCGTTGGCGCAGATGGCAATGTAAAACATCATACCTTTGCGAAAAGCGACAAGAAATGCCCGCAAAACTCCTGATCACCACTGTCTTGAAGATATTTCTGCTTCGAATCAGAATTCGTATCTGATAATTCACTTTTCTACACCTGGGCCAAAATACACGAGTTTCGGCATTCATCTCCTTGTTGGCATTTATTTGGTGTAATATATCAGTGTTTGTGAGTAATAATTGTAAGGGTAATTTGAAGCACAATTGAGCCCATTTAGAAGTATACAGTTGAAATATATTTGTACCCATTGGGACCGAATTTCGTACTGACGTCAGTGGCGGATCGTCATCAAAATTTCGCAAATACACTGCCTGAAAAAAAAAAAGGCGAGGGGGGGGGGGGGGGGGGCACCAGGAAGAGGAGGAGAAAATAAAATGGAACTTCAGCGGTTGAGAGAGTACGAGATGCTTGTGATCCTATTTCAATGATTACAATCTCGAGTTAAATTTGGAAAGAACTTGGCAGTATGAGGCCACTTACTAGACTGACGTTGGACCTTCTCTGGCCTGGAGATATACACTCCTGGAAATGGAAAAAAGAACACATTGGCACGGGTGTGTCAGACCCACCATACTTGCTCCGGACACTGCGAGAGGGCTGTACAAGCAATGATCACACGCACGGCACAGCGGACACACCAGGAACCGCGGTGTTGGCCGTCGAATGGCGCTAGCTGCGCAGCATTTGTGCACCGCCGCCGTCAGTGTCAGCCAGTTTGCCGTGGCATACGGAGCTCCATCGCAGTCTTTAACACTGGTATCATGCCGCGACAGCGTGGACGTGAACCGTATGTGCAGTTGACGGACTTTGAGCGAGGGCGTATAGTGGGCATGCGGGAGGCCGGGTGGACGTACCGCCGAATTGCTCAACACGTGGGGCGTGAGGTCTCCACAGTACATCGATGTTGTCGCCAGTGGTCGGCGGAAGGTGCTCGTGCCCGTCGACCTGGGACCGGACCGCAGCGACGCACGGATGCACGCCAAGACCGTAGGATCCTACGCAGTGCCGTAGGGGACCGCACCGCCACTTCCCAGCAAATTAGGGACACTGTTGCTCCTGGGGTATCGGCGAGGACCATTCGCAACCGTCTCCATGAAGCTGGGCTATGGTCCCGCACACCGTTAGGCCGTCTTCCGCTCACGCCCCAACATCGTGCAGCCCTCCTCCAGTGGTGTCGCGACAGGCGTGAATGGAGGGACGAATGGAGACGTGTCGTCTTCAGCGATGAGAGTCGCTTCTGCCTTGGTGCCAATGATGGTCGTATGCGTGTTTGGCGCCGTGCAGGTGAGCGCCACAATCAGGACTGCATACGACCGAGGCACACAGGGCCAACACCCGGCATCATGGTGTGGGGAGCGATCTCCTACACTGGCCGTACACCACTGGTGATCGTCGAGGGGACACTGAATAGTGCACGGTACATCCAAACCGTCATCGAACCCATCGTTCTACCATTCCTAGACCGGCAAGGGAACTTGCTGTTCCAACAGGACAATGCACGTCCGCATGTATCCCGTGCCACCCAACGTGCTCTTGAAGGTGTAAGTCAACTACCCTGGCCAGCAAGATCTCCGGATCTGTCCCCCATTGAGCATGTTTGGGACTGGATGAAGCGTCGTCTCACGCGGTCTGCACGTACAGCACGAACGCTGGTCCAACTGAGGCGCCAGGTGGAAATGGCATGGCAAGCCGTTCCACAGGACTACATCCAGCATCTCTACGATCGTCTCCATGGGAGAATAGCAGCCTGCATTGCTGCGAAAGGTGGATACACTGTACTAGTGCCGACATTGTGCATGCTCTGTTGCCTGTGTCTATGTGCCTGTGGTTCTGTCAGTGTGATCATGTGATGTATCTGACCCCAGGAATGTGTCAATAAAGTTTCCCCTTCCTGGGACAATGAATTCACGGTGTTCTTATTTCAATTTCCAGGAGTGTAGACTGATTCGGTTGGTAAGGCTGTCTGTCATAAAGTCGTTGTATCCACCCTTGAGACAATTTAGTTAGATTATGTTAGTTTTTCGTTCCATAGATCCGTGCTGAGGAGATCCTCGTGGATGTGGAACATGTCATTTTTTTTATTTTTTTAAGCTGAAATAACAGTACTAATAGTATGAATATATACAATACATCATTTGTTTCTATTAAAAAATTCGTCAATGGAGTAGAAAGAGTTGGCCACTAGTAAGTCTTTCACGCTCCTTTTAAACTGATCTTTAATTATAACTAATTCTTTTATGTTTGCTGGCAAATTATTGAAGATGAGTGTTCCTGAGTAGTTTTACCCCTTTTTGAACTAAAGTAAGTGCTTTTAAGTCCTCGTGCAGATCATTTTTGTTCCTGGTATTGTATGTATGAACTGAGCTGTTTGTTGGAAAAAGAGATATATTATTTAGGACAAATTTCATTAAGGAGTAAATATACTGAGAGGCAGTAGTTAGTATACCCAGTTCTTTGAAGAGGTTTCTACAGGGCGTCCGTGAATTTACTCCACAAATAATACGTACTACACGCTTTTGGATTCTGAAAACTTTTGTTTGACTTGAAGAGTTACCCCAAAATATTACACCATATGACATTATGGAATGAAAGTAGGCAAAGTATGCAAGCTTTTTCATTTTTATGTCGCCTATGGCTACTAACACTCGAATTGCAAATACAGATTTGTTCAGGCGTTTCTCCAGTTCTGTGGTGTTCTCCTCCCAACTGAATTTATTATCAAGTTGTAATCCCAGGAATTTAAGACTGTCAACCTCTTCTATCTGCTCTTCTTCATATTTTATGAATATGCTGGGTGGAAACCTCTTACAGGTTCTGAAATGCATATAGTCAGTCTTTTCGAAGTTTAATGTCAGTGAGTTGGCTTTAAACCATTTATTAATATCCATGAAAATATCATTAGCAGATCTTTCTAGAACTACACGCGACATGCTATTTATTGCAATACTTGTGTCACCTGCAAACAAAACGAACTCTGCTTCTGTTATAACTTGTCACTGATCTCCAAATACTGGCCTTGGGACGTAGTTCTCATCCGATATGGTCACATACATGTTCACCCGCCATGGTGGCTGAGTGCGCTAACGCGCTGCCTCCTGGACTCGGGTAGGCGTGCCGGCCCCGGATCGAATCCGCCCGGCGGATTAACGACGAGGGCCGGTATGCCGACCAGCCTGGATGTGGTTTTTAGGCGGTTTTCCAAATCCCGCTATGTGAATACCGGGCTGGTCCCCACGTGCCGCCTCTGTTACACGACTCACAGACCTTTGAAAACGTTCGCACCATTTCATGACTTACACTAGATGCAGACAGTTGGGGTACACTACTTCTGTCCCGGGGGGTTTGGGGTGGCGTCAGGAAGGGCATGCGGACATCCTCTGTAATTAACACTGCCAAACCCGTAATAACAAAGCCGATCCCGCGTTGGAGCGGGACAACGGCCCCGGCAAAGAAAGAAAGAGTAAGAATGGTCACATACATGTTCATCAGGAACATCTCTGAGGATCTGGCCGTTACGGGAGCACCTTAACAACACCAAGACAGTTCATAGAGACATAGATGTGGCTCCACGATACTGTCGCGTGAGAGGTAAACCGTGAGGAGGCAGTTCGCTGTGTGCCTTCCGAGAGTACGGACGTGGTAGAGCAGTGCTCCACTCGTCTCAACAGTCTAGTCTTCCGGTTTACTTGGTGTGTGGTCAAGACGGGGGAGGAGGAGATCAGTGTTTAACGTCTGGTCTACAACGAGGTCATTAGAGACGGGGTACGAGCTTGGATTAGAGATAGATGGGGAAGACATCGGCCATGCCCTTTCAAAGGAACCATCCTGGCATTTGCCTGAAGCGATTTAGGTGGTAAATACGTAAAACCTAAGTTCCTCTCTGTCAAATCAGGACCAGGATCGCGAAAATTTCAATGGTAGTCAACTGGTTGCAACAGAATTACACTACTGGCCATTAAAATTGCTACATCAAGAAGAAATGCAGATGAGAAACGGGTATTCATTGGACACATATATTACACTAGAACTGACATGTGATTACATTTTCACGCAATTTGGGTGCATAGATCCTGAGAAATCAGTACCCAGAACAACCACCTCTGGCCGTTATTACGGCCTTGATACACCTGGGCATTGAGTCAAACAGATATTGGATGGCGTGTACAGGTAGCTTCAACACGATACCACAGTTCATTAAGATTCGTGACTGGCGAATTGTGACGAGCCACTTGCTCGGCCACCACTGACCAGACGTTTTCAATTGCTGAGAGATCTGCAGAATGTGCTGGCCAGGGCAGCAGGCGAACATTTTCTGTATCCAGAAAGGCCCGTACAGGATCTGCAACATGCGATCGTGCATTACCCTGCTGAAATGTAGGGTTTCGGTGGGATCGAATGAAGGGTAGAGCCACGGGTCGTAACACATCGGAAATGTAACGTCCACTGTTGAAAGTGCCGTCAATGCGAACAAGAGGTGACCGACACGAGTAACCAATGGCACCCCATACCATCACGCCGGATGATACGTCAGTATGGCGATGACGAATACACGCTTCCAATGTGCGTTCACCGCGATGTCGCCAAACACGGATGCGACCATCATGATGCTGTAAACAGAACCTGGATTCATCCGAAAAAATGACGTTTTGCCATTCGTGCACCCAGGTTCGTCGTTGAGTACACCATCGCAGGCGCTCCCGTCTGTGATGCAGCCATGGTCTCCGAGCTGATAGTCCATTCTGCTGCAAACGTCGTCGAACTGTTCGTGCAGATGGTTGTTGTCTTGCAAACGTCCCCATCTGTTGACTCAGGGACGTAGACGTGGCTGCACGATCCGTTACAGCAATGCGGATAAGATGCCTGTCATCTCTCCTACTAGTGATACGAGGCCGTTCGGATCCAGCACAGCGTTCCGTATTACCCTCCTGAACCCACCGATTCGATATTCTGCTAACAGTCATTGGATCTCGACCAAGGCGAGCAGCAATGTCGCGATGCGATAATCCGCAATCGCGATAGGCTACAATCCGACCTTTATCAAAGTCGGAAACGTGGTGGTACGCATTTCTCCTCCTTACACGAGGCATCACAACAACTTTTCACCAGGCAACGCCGGTCAACTGCTGTTTGTGTATGAGAAATCGGTTGGAAACTTTCCTCATGTCAGCACGTTGTAGGCGTCGCCACCGGCGCCAACCTTGTTGTGAATGCTCTGAAAAATTAATCATTTGCGTATCACAGCATCTTCTTCCTGTCGGTTAAATTTCGCGTCTGTAGCACTTCATCTTTGTGGTGTAGCAATTTTAATGGCCAGTAGTGTAAGTGGTAATCACAGTGGGCGCTTTAAATGACGATGTTCCAGTACACGATGGAGACATTGAGATGAACTCATAGAAGCGATATATGACCGACAGTGACAACTAGTAGCAAAGGAGCTGATCCAGGAAAATGCAAAGCGCAGACGCCGTAAAGCAGAACGAGTGCCGTACTAATGATACTGCCAGTCCTCACGTGTAAGCTGCAGCAGCGCATGTGGAACCGGTAAGTGGAAGAGCTCAAACCGTATAGCAAATTAATGTGTACACGGAATCTGATGTTGGCCCTTTTAGAGCAGAGATAAAAGTGTGGATCGCTTACATCCAATGTCTTTGAGCAAACTACGGCATCGCGAGTACAAAGGCATAAATAAATACAGGATGATCATCAACACACTGAAAAGCTTGTGCGGTTATTGCACGTTAGATTGTGCTGACAAGGGAACCTCCCCATCGCATCCCCCTCAGATTTAGTTATAACTTGGCACAGTGGATAGGCCTTGAAAAACTGAACACAGATCAATCGAGAAACAGGAAGAAGTTGTGTGGAACTATGAAAAAAATTAGTAAAATATACAAACTGTGTAGTCCATGTGCAAGATAAGCAATATCTGGGAATAGTGAACTCAGGAGCGCCGTGGTCCCGTGGTTAGCGTGTGTAACTGCGGAACAAGAGGTCCTGGGTTCAAGTCTTCCCTCGACTGAAAATTTTACTTTCTTTATCTTCGCAAAGTTTTGATCTGTCCGTTCGTTCATTGACGTCTCTGTTCACTGCAATAAGTTTAGTGTCTGTCTTTTGCGACCGCACCGCAAAACCGTGCGATTAGTTGACGAAAGGACGTGTCTCTCCAATGGGAACCGAAAACATTTGATCGCAAGGTCATAGGTCAACCGATTCCTCCACAGGAAAACACATCTGATATATTCTGTGCGACACTGGTGACGGCATGTGCGTCACATGACGGGAATGTGTTGTCGACCCACCAAACTTGAACACTTGGCGAATGGGTAAAAAGATTCTTCTACCTTGCCCGATTTAGGTTTTCTTGTGGATGTGATAATCACTCCCAAAAAAGTGATGAAAACATAAGAGTTTGTCACATAAACTGAAAATAAAAAATTGAAGTTTTCACTCGATGGAAGATTTGAACCAAGGACCTTTCGTTCCGCAGCTGCTCACGTTACCACGAGACCACGGCGCTCCCGCAATCCCAGTGTCCTTGATGTTGCCTATCCTCCCATAAACTACTCAGTTTGTATATTTTGCTTATTTTTTCACAGTTCCACACAACTTCTTCCTGTTTTCTCAATTGATCTGTGTTCAGTTTTTCAAGGCCTATCCACTGTGCCAACTTATAACTAAATCTGAGGGGGTGCGATGGGGAGGTTCCCTTGTGAGAAATAACTGTTAAGAAAGAAATTCGATACACTGCGCACGTTTCAGATTTAATTACCAATTTGGTTAGCCAATGAGATCGTTTCCAGCGTAAATTCAAACCGGCTGCCACAGATAGTGTCGTCAAACCTGTTCTCGTTTTGTTTCCTAACTTACATCTACATCTACGTGATTACTCTGCTATTCACAATAAATTGCCTGGCAGAGGGTTCAATGAACCACCTTCATGCTGTCTCTCTACCGTTCCACTCTCGAACAGCACCGGGAAAAACTAGCACTTAAATTTTTCTGTGCGAGCCTTGATTTCTCTTATTTTATCGTAATGATCATTTCTCCCTATGTAGGTGGGTGCCAACAGAATGTTTTCGCAATCGGAGGAGAAAAGTAGTGATTGAAATTTCACGAGAAGATCCCGTCGCAACGGAAAACGCCTTTGTTTTAATGATTGCCACTCCAATTCACTGTGACATTATCTCCCCTATTTCACGATAATACAAAACGAGCTGCCCTTCTTTGTACTTTTTCGATGTCATCCGTCAGTCCCACCTGGTGCGGATCCCACTCGCACAGGAGTACTCCAGGATAGGGCGGGCAAGCGTAGTGTAAGCAGTCTCTTTGGTAGACCTGTTGCACCTTCTAAGTCTTCTGCCAATGAATCGCAGTCTTTGGTTTGCTCTACCCACAATATTATCTATGTGATCGTTCTAATTTAGGTTATTTGTAATTGTAGTCCCTAAGTATTTAGTTGAATTTACAGCCCTCAGATTTGTGTGACTTATCGTGTAATCGAAATTTAGCTGATTTCTTTTAATACTCATGTGAATAACTTCGAACTTTTCTTTAATCAGGGTCAACTGCTACTTTTCCCACCATACAGATATCTTATCTAAATCATTTTGCAAGTCGTTTTGATCATCTGATGACTTTACAAAACGGTAAATGACAGCATCATCTGCAAACAATCTAAGATGGCTACTCAGATTGTCTCCTATGTCGTTATTCTATATCAGGAACAATAGACGGCCTGTAACACTTACTTGGGGAGCGCCGGATATTACTTCTGCTTTACTCGATGACTTTCCGTCTATTACTATGAACTGTGACCTTTCTGACAGGAAATCACGAATCCAGTCGCACAACTGAGGCGATACTCCGTAGGCACGCAGCTCGGTTAGAAGACGCTTGTGAGGAAAGATGTCGAAAGCCTTCTGGAAATCTAAAAGTATGGAATCAATTTGACATCCCCTGTCGATAGCACTTATTACTTCATGAGTATAAAGATGTAGTTGTGTTTCAGAAGAACGATATTTTCTGAATCCGTGCTAACAATATATGTCAATCAATCGTTTTCTTCGAGGCACTTCGTAATGTTCAAATACAATACATGTTCTAAAACCCTACTGCAAATCGACGTTAGTGATGTAGGCCTGTAATTCAGCGGATTACTCCTACTTCAATTTATCACTTCCAAAAAAGGCCTATTTTACTGGTAATGAGCATCTGAACAAGTGTTAGCTCACGCACCCCCAGATGTCTCTGCATGACCGCATTTTAGGGCGTGCAAGTGCTCGAATTTGCGTACGCCACGACCTAACAGGTTAACTTCAATGCTAGCTAACTTGGAAACGGCACAATGTATGTGATTTTTTCATAAAGATTGTTTCTCAGCACAACCTGCCCTACAACACACTTGTAAGCTTTCCAGTCTACTTCTGACCATCCTGTATATGATAAAAAAATAATTTCGTCACCCCGCAACCGCGTAAAACAGGTTACTTGTTCTGGTGCAGCTGTAAACGATTTAGTTTAGAGCGCAGTATTTCAGAATAATAACGTGAAGGTCTATGGCTCTGAGCTCTATGGGACTTAACATCTATGGTCATCAGTCCCCTAGAACTTGGAACTACTTAAACCTAACTAACCTAAGGACATCACACACATCCATGCCCGAGGCAGGATCCGAACCTGCGACCGTAGCGGTCGCGCGGTTCCAGACTGTAGCGCCTAGAACCGCTGGGCCACTCCGGCTGGCCATGACGGAGAGACAAGGTATCATCAAAGATGTCGACGTTACTGTGACCGAAGCAGAAATTTTGGAAGTAATTTAGTGCAGCGTGCCTGTAATGACAGTGAAAAGATACATCAAACCTATTACAGCAGGAGGAATATTTCAAGAAGACCTATTCCAGTATGTTTGATATCACTAAAGTTCCTCAACGACCAGACTACGTTTCTATTCATGAAATAAGATGCCATGTGAAGCGCTTCGTACCATCTGTCTTTCAGTGACCGAACTGCTAGAGATTTACACGTGGAAGCAGTCAGTGTCATAGCAAGCCTAGGTATTTCACCGTGTAGGCTCTCATAAGGCGCTTCAGTCTGGAAACGCGCCACCGCTACGGTCGCAGGTTCGAATCCTGCCTCGGGCATGGATGTGAGTGATGTCCTTAGGTTAGTTAGGTTTAAGTAGTTCTAAGTTCTAGGGGACTGATGATCTCAGAAGTTAAGTCCCATAGTGCTCAGAGCCATTTGAGCCTCTCATAAGGATACTAAAAGTGACCGTGATAATCACACTCCTCCTACATGTAGCTATTGTGGCGCTCATCACAAGCCTACAGAAAAAATTTGCGCAGAATTCACAAGACAATTGGAAATGAACAGAAAAGCTTTAGAGTTGGATGTCACCTACCAAGAAATTGTCACGTTGAAGGGTAAGCGCAGCTATGCTATTGTAGCTACAGGGAAATGTTCATCTCGTAAGTGAGCTGGTCTCCCGCACTGTTTATAATGTGTTGGCAGCGCAAGCAACATCGCTGTGTGTGCTGAGTAGCCAGCAACCGTGCCGCCGGTGCGTGTCGTGCAGGTTGTGCTGAGCAGGCGGTAAGCCACGAGTGACAAGACTACATGGCAGAGTGCTTCCCGAAGACGACAGCAAATTCACCTATAGTTCGCAATCCATACCCCCCTCAGTACCAGCACACACCACGATCGAGTAACACCAATGAGAATTTGGTGAATAGTAGTTGCACATTATCATGACTATTTTGTGGAGCATGTCAAGCACAGTACAAATCAACGATTCGATGCAGAGCACTAACTTGAAAGTTATTTTGTACAACACATTCGCTGCAGTCTTAACGGTTACTGGCAAATAATTAGTAAATGGCTCTCTTACGTTAGAGTATAATTCCATGGAGTGGACGTTCTGTAAGGAGCAATAAAAATACACTCATTTATCAAGGAGCAGCATATAGCAATTTGCGCGGCAAGGGAGACATGGTGAGATTCACTGTCTGATATCTCCATATCCGGTTTTAACATTATGCGCTGTGGTATAGGTGATACGTATGGCGTAACAGCGCTTTTAATAAAACATGGGATCCCATACAAAATTTTAAATAGAGAGCTTACTCGCGCAGAATTTCAGTACGCAATTCTCTCGATTCTCTCATATACTAGAACTGTAGACTTAATTTCTGTCTACAGGGTGCCACATAATGATATGATTAAAGGGCATCTGCGTACTTTTGTTAATTCCGGTAATAACCTAGATTTAATATGACTGACTTTAAAGCTCATCATCCTGCTCGGGACCCTGGTCGAGAAGATAGATTTGGGAGATTAATCGCAGAGATCATTGCCGAAAGTAACTTAATAATACCCAATCATGGGAGAGCAACAAAAATCAGTCGTCCAAACCAAACGGAGCAGTGCAGCTGACCTGTGAGGATGGGAATAGAGAGAGAGCTGGGACAGCTATCCCTGGGGGGGGGGGGGGGGGGAGTAGATGAGGGAACATCTCACTGAAGATGTCACCGCTATTACTCCTCCCCCTCAGAAACTTCCCCTCCCCCACTTCCCACCTCCACACCACCACTTCCCCTCCCCTCCCCTCCCCCACTTGTGCATTGGCAGGAAAAAGACTCAGTTTATGCCGAGGTCCTGGAGAGGAACATAAGGTACTGTGTTGTGATTTGTATTCATTTATTTGTGTGTGTTTCATCCTGTTGGAAAAACGCCTAAATTTTTGTGGGAAAATCTGACAATTACGCTGCAGCCCTGCTCCTTGAAATTCATATAAACACAACTGCTTAAAGTTGGCGAGAAAAAGACGCAGTCTATCCTGAGGATGTAAAGTATTCATTTATATTTCGCGGGAAATGTGTTCAGTTGATTATACGTTGGTGTTAAGCAAAGAGCCGGCCGGGGTGGCCGAGCAGTTCTAAGCGCTTCAGTCTGGAACCGCGCGACCACTACGGTCGCAGGTTCGAATCCTGCCTCGGGCATGGGTGTGTGTGATGTCCTTAGGTTAGTTAGGTTTAAGTATTTCTAAGTTCTAGGGGACTGATGATCTCAGATGTTAAATCCCATAGTGCTCAGAGCCGTTTGTTAAGCACAGATGAGCTCAATAAGTGTATTACCTGTAACTGTACAGCTGAGAACTGCATCCATTGCCTTCTACATGAGGAATGGAAAGAGGTGTTAATACACTACTGGCCATTAAAATTGCTACAACCACGAAGATGGCGTGCAACAGACGCGAAATTTAACCGACAGGAAGAAGATGCTGTGATATACAAATGATTGATTAGCTTTGCAGAGCATTCACACAACGTTGGCGACGGTGGCGACACCTACAACGTGCTAACATGGGGAAAGCTTCCTACCGATTTCTCATACACAAACAGCAGTTGACCGGCGTTGTCTGGTCAAACGTTGTTGTGATATCTTGTGTAAGGAGGAGAAATGCGATGCGTACCATCACGTTTCCGACTTCGATAAAGGTCGGATTGTAGCCTATCGGGATTGTAGTTTATCGTATCGCGACATTGCTGCTTCGCGTTGGTCGAGATCCAATGACTGTTAGCAGAATATGGAATCGGTGGGTTCAGAAGGGTAATACGGAACGCCGTGCTGGATCCCGACGGCATCGTATCACTAGCAGCCGAGATGACAGGCATCTTATCCGCATGGCTGTAACGGATTGTGCAGCCACGTCTCGATCTCTGAGTCAACAGATGGGGACGTTTGCAAGACAACAACCATCTGCACGAACAGTTCGACGACGTTTGCAACAGCATGGACTATCAGCTCGGAGACCATGGCTGCGGGTACTCTTGACGATGCATCACAGACAGGAGTGCCTGCGATGGTGTACTCAACGACGATCCTGGGTGCACGAATGGCAAAACGTCATTTTTTCGGATGAATCCAGGTTCTGTCTACAGCATCATGATGGCCGAATCCATGTTTGGCGACATCGCGGTGAACGCACATTGGAAGTGTGTATTCGTCATCGCCATACTGGCGTATCACCCGGCGTGATGGTATGGGGTGCCATTGGTTACACGTCTCGGTCGCCTCTTGTTCGCATTGACGGCACGTTGAACAGTGGACGTTACATTTCAGATGTGTTACGACCCGTGTCTCTACCCTTCATTCGATCCTTGCGAAACCCTACATTTCAGCAGGATAATCCACGACCGCATGTTGCAGAACCTGTACGGGCATTTCTGTATACAGAAAATGTTCGACTGCTGCCCTGGCCAGCACATTCTCCAGATCTCTCAGCAACTGGAAACGTCAGGTCAATGGTGGCCGAGAAACTGACTCGTCACAATACGCCAGTCACTACTCTTGATGAACTTTGGTATCATGTTGAAGCTGCATGGACAGCTGTACCTGTACACGCCATCCAAGCTCTGTTTGACTCAATGCCCAGGCGTATCAAGGCCGTTATTACGGTCAGAGGTGGTTGTTCTGGATACTGATTCCTCATGATCTATGCACCAAAATTGCGTGAAAATGAAATTACATGTCAGTTCTGGTATAATATATTTTTCCAATGAAGACCCGTTTTTCTTCTTGGTGTAGCAGTTTTAATGGCCAGTAGTGTACATTCTTGGAAGCCATTAAGTCCTGCTATGCTGCACCTGAGGAAAACATTGGTATCTTTTCAGACACTCAGTCTACGCTCAGAACCTTTAAGCATTTTCATCGAGGGTATACAGCCCACCCGATAGCCCATGAGATAATACCATGCGCAAATCAAATGGATGGGAATGGTGGCCGTATCTCCGTGCATTAGATTTAAGTACATAACGACGTCCTGGGGAACGAGATCGCTGACACTCTTGCTCAGGTACAGAAGATCATACACTGCGGTGCTGAAAGTCATGGGATAGCGAGATGCACATATAACGATAGTGGCAGTATTGCGTACACAACGTATAGAAGGGCAGCGCATTGGTGGCGTTATCATTTGTACTATAGTGATTCACGTGAGAAGGTTTCCGGCATGATTATGGCGGCACGATGGGATTTGGAGGCTATGAAGACGGAGTTGTAGACTACTGGCCATTAAAATTGCAACACCAAGAAGAAATGCAGACGATAAACGGGTATTCATTGGACAAATATATTATACTAGAACTGACATGTGACTACATTTTCACGCAATTTTGGTGCATAGATCCCGAGAATCAGTACCCAGAACAACCAGCTCTGGACGTAATAACGGCCTTGGTGCGCCTGGGCATTGAGTCAAACAGTGCTTGGATGGCGTGTACAGGTACAGCTGCCCATGCAGCTTCAACAATATACCATAATTCATCACGAATAGTGACTGGCGTATTGTGACGAGTCAGTTGCTCGGCCACCATTGACCAGACGTTTTCAATTGGTGAGAGATCTGGAGAATGAACTGGCCAAGGCAGTAGTCGAACGTTTTCTGTATCCAGAATGGCCCGAACAGGACCTGCAACATGTGGTCGTGCATTATCCTGCTGAAATGTAGGGTTTCGCAGGGATCGAATGAAGGGTAGAGTCAACGGTCGTAACACATCTGAAATGTAACGTCCACTGTTCAACGTGCCGTCAATGCGAACTAGAGGCGACCGAGACGTGTAACCAATGGCACCCCATACCATCACGCCAGGTGATGACGAATATACGCATCCAATGTGCGTTCACCGCGATGTCCCCGAACACGGATGCGACCATCATGATGCTGTAAACAGAACCTGGATTCATCCGAAAAAATGACTTTTTGTCATTCGTGCACCCAGGTTCGTCGTTGAGTACACCGTCGCAGGCGCTCCTATCTGTGATGCAGCGTCAAGGGTAACCGCAGCCACGGTCTCCGAGGTGATAGTCCATGCTGCTGCAAACGTCGTCGAACTGTTCGTGCAGACGGTTGTTGTCTTGCAAACGTCCCCATCTGTTGACTCAGGGATCGAGTCGTGGCTGCACGATCAGTTACAGCCATGCTGATAAGATGCCTGTCATCTCGACTGCTAGTAATATGAGGCCGCTGGGATCCAGCACGGCGTTCCGTACTACTCTCCCGAACCCACCGATTCCTTAGTCTGCTAACAGTCATTGGATCTCGACCCACGCGAGCAGCAATGTCGCGATACGATAAACCGCAATCGCGATAGGCTACAATCCGACTTTTATCAAAGTAGGAAACGTGATGGTACCCATTTCTCCTCCTTACAAGCGGCATCACAACAAGGTTTCACCACGCAACGCCGGTCAACTGCTGTTTGTGTATGAGAAATCGGTTGGAAACTTTCCTCATGTCAGCTCGTTGTAGGAGTCGAAACCGCCGCCAGCCTTGTGTGAATGCTCTGAAAAGCTAATCATGTGTATATCACAGCATCTTATTCCTCTCGGTTAAATTTCGCGTCTGTAGCGCGTCATTTTCATGGTGTAGCAATTTTAATGGCCAGTAGTGTAGTTGGAGCTAGACGCATGGGACGTTCCATTTGGAAAATCGTTAGGGAATTCAGTATTTCGAGATCCATAGTGTCGAGAGTGTGCCGAGAATATCAAATTCCAGGCATTAACCCTCATCATGAACTGGGCAGTGGCTGACGGCCTGCACTTAACGAGCGAGAGTGGCGAAGTGTGCGTAGATTGGTTCAAATGGCTCTGAGCACTATGGGACTTAACATCTCTGGTCATCAGTCCCCTAGAACTTAGAACTACTTAAACCTAACTAACCTAAGGACATCACACAACACCCAGTCATCACGAGGCAGAGAAAATCCCTGACCCCGCCGGGAATCGAACCCGGGAACCCGGAGTGTTCGTAGAGTTGTCATTTCTAACAGACAAGCAACCCTACGTGAGGTAATCGTAGAAATCAATGATGGGACGTACGACGAACGCATCCGTTAGGATGCTAAATCTGGCGTTAAGGAGCTATGGCAGCAGATGACCGACCCGAATGTCTCTAGTAACGGCACGACGTCTCTTGCAGCTTCTCTCCTGTGCCCGTGTCGCTTGGGCCCTAGACGACTGGAAAACCGTGACCTGTTCTGAGAGCTCCAAATGTTCAAATGTGTGTGAAATCTTATGGGACTTACCTGCTAAGGTCATCAGTCCCTAAGCTTACACAGTACTTGACCTAAATTAGCCTAAGGACAAACACACACACCAATGCCCGAGGGACGACTCGAATCTACGTCGGGACCAGCCGCACAGTCCATGACTGCAGTGCCTAGACCGCTCGGCTAATTCCGCGCGGCTGAGAGCTCCGATTTCATTTCGTCAGAGCTGATGGTAAGGCTCCTGTGTGGCACAGACTCCACGAAGTCATCAACTCATGTTGTCAACAATGCACGGTGCTAGCTGGCGGTGGCTTCATAATGGTGTGGACTTTGTTTACATGGAATGGATTGGGTCGTCTGGTGCAACGATTGTAAATTGTTATGTTCGGTTACTTGGAGAACATTTTCAGCCACTTCACTTCACGGCTGCAAAATACTAACGCGAATTCTTTACAGACGAATGGAAAAACTGGTAGAAGCCGACCTCGGGGTAGATCAGTGTGGATTCCGTAGAAATAATGGAACACGTGAGGCAATACTGATCGTACGGCTTATCTTAGAAAATAGATTAAGAAAAGACAAAACTACGTTTCTAGCATTTGTAGACTTGGAGAAAGCTTTCGACAATGTTGACTGGAATACTCTCTTTCAAATTCTGAAGGTGGCAAGGGTAAAGCAGAGGGAGCGAAAGGCTATTTACAATTTGTACAGAAACCAGATGGCAGTTATAAGAGTCGAGGGGCATGAGAAGGAAGCAGTGGTTGGGAAGGGTGTGAGACAGGGTTGTAGCCTCTCCCCGATGTTTTTCAATCTGTATATTGAGCAAGCAGTAAAGGAAACAAGAGAAAAATTCGGAGTAGAAGTTAAAATCCATGGAGATGAAATAAAAACTTTAAGGGTCACCGATGACATTGTAATTCTGTCAGAGACAGCAAAGGACCTGGAAGAGCAGTTGAACGGAATGGACAGTGTCTTGAAAGGAGGATGTAAGATGAACATCAACAAAAGCAAAACGAAGATAATGGAATGTAGTCGAATTCAGTCGACTGATGCTGAGGGAATTAGATTAGGACATGAGACACTTAAAGTAGTAAATGAGATTTGCTATTTGGGGAGCAAAATAAGTCATGATGGTCGAAGTAGAGAGGATATAAAATGTAGACTGGGAATGGCAAGGAAAGCGTTTCTGAAGAAGAGAAATTTGTTAACATCGAGTATAGATTTAAGTGTCAGGAAGTCGTTTCTGAAAGTATTTATATAGAGTGTAGCCATGTATGGAAGTGAAACGTGGAAGATAAATAGTTTAGGCAAGAAGAGAATAGATGCTTTCGAAATGTGGTGCTACAGAAGAATGCTGAAGATTAGATGGGTAGATCAGATAACTAATGAGGAGGTATTGAATAAAATTGGGGGGGGGGGGGGAGTATGTGGCACAACTTGACTAGAAGAAGGGATCGGTTAGTAGGGCACATTCTGAGGCATCAAGGGATCACCAATTTAGTATTGGAGAGCAGCGTGGAGGGTAAAAATCGTAGAGGGAGACAAAGACATAAATACACTAAGCAGATTCAGAAGGATGTAGGTTGTAGTAGGTACTGGGAGATGAAGAAGCTTGCACAGGGTAGAGTAGCATGGAGAGCTGCATCAAACCAGTCTCTGGACTGAAGACCACAACAATAACATGACTAGATGAGGGATCAAGAACATAAAATTAGTTGTAAAAGACACTGCTCGCTGAGTTTTTGAATGGGATTCGAATTAAAAGCCCAAGTACCGCTGCAGTGTGCTGTCTGGTGCAATGCCTGTGTGGAGTTGCAGCATTCGATTCTACCAGTCGTGCGCGGAGCACTGCGTCCGTGCATGCCGGAAAAACAATTTGTTTCCGATCGGAAACTAAACGTCGCAGTAAAAAGGCACGATTTGCCACATGTACGGCTGTGAGGCGGGAGGCGGGAAGTAGGTCAGCGAGCGGCGATTTTTGCTGGTTATTGTTGCGGCCGCCGCGCTGGCCGTGGTCTATATATGCGCGATAAGGACGGGATGTGCCGCGACTCGCAACCATCAGTAGTCTGCGCCCGAGCTCCGAGTCGTTCGCACGGATTCGCAGTAGACGCAGCAGGTACGCACGGTGAAGCTCCCCGAGTGTTAGTTATTAGTCTGCCGTCTCTTGTGTACGCCTTCCGCTATATCTGTGCAGGAGTGTGCGCCGCCATTTGGTGTTTCATTGGCGACGAAAGCGCTTTGCAGGCTTCCATCTCAGGCCTCGGACTTGCGATTCCATTTAGGAGTGCCCCAGGAGAAAATCGTTGTGCCATTTAGCACGTGAGACTGTAGCATCTTCTCGCAAACCGTACAATGTAAAGCCGAGTTCATACAGGCCGTTGCTCGTGGATACTGCAATGACATCGCAGTTGCAAGTGTAAATACCTATATTTTGTTTCACATAAAGGCGCGTTTACATTGAGCTCAGAACATGTTTTCGTTCGGAACATTGTGTGCAACTTGTTCCCACAACATGTTCGCAGCATTGTTCGTTGTTCGCATTCCCGTTCACACTAGCGACCAACATTTCTACGTATTCGCATAGTCTGCTGCTGTGAACTGATAGGTTACTTTGTGTATTCACATCAAGAGATACGCTATGTCAAGTGAAGAGGAAGAATTAATGTCATTTGGTGCTGCCGGCCGGAGTGGCCGTGCGGTTCTAGGCGCTACAGTCTGTAACCGAGCGACCGCTACGGTCGCAGGTTCGAATCCTGCCTCGGGCATGGATGTGTGTGATGTCCTTAGGTTAGTTAGGTTTAATTAGTTCTAAGTTCTAGGCGACTAATGACCTCCGAAGTTAAGTCACATAGTGCTCAGAGCCATTTGAACCATTTCATCCATCATTTGGTGCTACATTAATAATACTTAACGAAATAAACAGACGAAGAGAACGATGTAGTCGTCGTCGGTGGACCAAAACATACTATAGAAGACGTGGCGGGAATGACATGCTTTGTGAGCTGAATTTGGAAGACGGTTCTGGCTTTCGCAACTTTGGTAGGAATGTTCAAATGTTTGTGAAATCTTATGGGACTTAACTGCTAAGGTCATCAGTCCCTAAGCTTACACACTATTTAACCTAAATTATCCTAAGGACAAACACACACACCCATGCCCGAAGGAGGAATAGAACCTCCGCCGGGACCAGCCACACAGTCCATAACTGCAGCGCCTCAGACCGCTCGGCTAATCCCAGGCGGCAACTTCGTTAGGATGTCGCCGTCAGATTTTGAAATGTTGTTGAATATTATAGGACCAGTTGTTTCAAAGAAAGTCACAAATTTCAGAAAAGCAATCCTTGTGAACCAAAGACTTGCTGTTACTCTTCGTTTTCTGGCACCAGGAGACTCCTATCAAAGCTAGCCATATCTGAAATCGTCCCAAATCACTTCGTTTCGTAAAGTATGTCAGTACTACATCCAGATTTTTTACTTTCCTCTATTTTTCTTTTCTCTCGTCGGTACTGAGACAAGAGAGATTTAATTTTTTTCGCACGTCACTGCTGCTGGTGCCAAGCACCGCAGCAACTTTTTGTAATGAATAACGTTTGATTTTAGTATTTTTGTAACCTGCGCAACGTACATTCCACATGCACTCCTCTGCCTCATAGAGCGACATAAGCTAAAAAATTGTGTCTCGTGACCACTCCATTTCAAATAAAAATGAAGGGACACAAAACAAACGCACCACTACACTGCAGCAAAACGAACACCAAAACACTCACCCAGAGCAAACGAACACTTGAGCTGCGTAGCGAAATTTAGTGGTAGCAGGCCACGAACAATGTTCGTTTGATCTCTTCCGACACAGCCGTGGAACACTGATTTTGTGTTGCGAACATCGGTAGTCCATTACTAGCCACGAACAATGTTGCGAACAATGTTGCGAACAGTGTTGTGAACAATATTGGGAACTCAGTGTAAACGCGACTTAAGAATAAACCTGATGTAAACAAACACAAACGCTATGATTGGTGAGCAGCCCTAACACATGTGCAGTGGCATTGTTCCGCTCTTGGAAGTAGGTCCTCCTTATGTACTAGATATCTTATTACTATGTTACGGTGTATAAAACTATGACATTCTAACGTATTAACAGCCATCGGCGTCTGCAATACGCTTTCGTCGCAAGTATCTCGCGCAGAGAAATTACCGTGTACTTAAGTTTCGTCAATCTAGTTTTTAATTATAATATCACTTTAGCTAAAAACGAGAGCATGTTATGTTTTCCATGTGATCTAAGAAGCGTGCGGTATTGCTGGAGTTTTGCCGAATATTATTTCACTACCTTAAAAAATTAAATGACATTCTAAGCTATATTGCCGGCCGAAGTGGCCGTGCGGTTAAAGGCGCTGCAGTCTGTAACCGCGCGACCGCTACGGTCGCAGGTTCGAATCCTGCCTCGGGCATGGATGTTTGTGATGTCCTTAGGTTAGTTAGGTTTAACTAGTTCTAAGTCCCATAGTGCTCAGAGCCACTTGAACCATTTTCTAAGCTATATTGTTTCTCTGTTCTTCTCTTTACCTCTAACTGCAACTGCTCACATCACTGCATGTGAGTTGGACCAGCTGGCTAGCGAGTGCTATCAAAGTTAAATGCGGCGGTAAAGCTGTTGTCCTGCGCTCAATCGACGTGCGCTTAACGCACAGCATAAAACGTATCTTTATTGTCGTACTTGACTGTACTCGAGACAGATTGGCTACCGTTCCACGTGAAACTAAATCCAATGAGATTCCAGTAAAGGCGGAAGAATACATGGTGTAATGTTTACATCAGGTTTATTCTTATGATGAACACAATCCAGTCTTCTGTGACGTCAATGCAGTGACACTATGCTACTAAAAGTTAAAATCGGTTGTACTTGGAAACTGCACTAACCTTCCCCCACCATTCTAGTGCTCGCTGTTTGTTGTATTTCTGTCCTACCTTTGTGGAATAACTGCTGCTGTATTCGGTTCGATTTCAGTATTTCTTTCATTTTCTCACCGAATACAAAGGTCAAAAAACTGGTCATCAGGTACAATATAACAGTTTCTGCAAGTAACCGAAGAGCGACCAGCTATTATGTTTTAACTTTCTGTAGGGGGTGCGTGTGTACAATATTTATAAATGAATGATGCATTCAAAAATCTGGAGAAGTAAATACGAAAAATAAATGGGAAAAGCGTGTAGTATAAAGATTGTGATATGAGAGACCAAGTACTGCAAAAATTGCGGTTTGTATGTAGCTCACGAGTGTGATGTGGCACTTGTGATACTATAAATTGAGTGGCTGAGAATACAAGTGGTATAAGTGCTTGCTGAACCGGAATGAGTACATGGCTGCCGAAGTTAAATGATCATAAATTATGCGAGATATATTTTCTAATGTGCAGTTACTCCACGTATAGCTGTAGGTATGGTCTGAAATTATAATGTTTCTACATTTCCTTATAATATATTAAAAGTACGTACACACCTTGCATCTTAAAATTTTTTAGAGAGAAACAGATACAAGTGCAAAAACATTTTCGTTATTATGCTTTATTCTGAAGATTTTTTGGTACAACATGCATGGTACTCATTGTGCAATACATGTTCTTTATAAAACAGGAATATGTGCGCAGTAAATGCAAAATTAATGTCATAAGCTGCAAAAAAAAAAAAAAAATAGGTTAATAGCAAAGCAAACAAAAATACCGAAGCGAAAATGCAGGGTGTAAGTTTTAAGTTGACAAACCAGAATAACTCGAAGACTAAGCTTCACACCAAAAAGGTGTAGAATCCAAAATTGATTATTTTGGAGGGGAATATCTGCTGGTGCTAAAATTAGCCCGCCACCCCAACCCCCTGGGGGTGGGGTGGGAGTCAACTTTAAAATTTCAAATGGGAACCCCCTTTGTTTTGCAGAATCAGATTCTACATAAAAAAATACGTACATTTTGTCGTAAACATTTGTTTTGATTCTTGGTGTTGGCGCTGTAATTCAAGAAAATCCATGTTCTCATTTTTGCGTGGAAAATGGTTACGGTTAAATAAAAAATAGTTATTTACTTCGTAAATTTTGATTCGCTAAAACAAGCTGATGTTCTTTTGTTCGTCCGTAGAATAACCGACTTGCATTGGAGCTCTCATGTTACTTGATGTGATATTATTTCTTGATCAAAGATGCATGGCGTCAAGAGATTCGGCTCAGAAAGTTGCAGATCCAAATAATGGAAATGTCCTTTGAATATTAGAACTCTTAAGTCTTATATGATCCAATTCATTAGCAAGGTCAGAGACCAACAAGAATCTGGAAAGCGTTTACATGTGCATTATGTCACGTGATACTCATAATGAATTTATCTCTAGTTGTGCCCTTCATTTCAGTGGTGCCATCTTTGAAGAGAGAGAAAATGTGAAGCATTATTCAAGTATTGTTGCTGCACCTCCCGATTCAAATCATGTTGAACAAACAACATTCATCCTGCGTTACATTTACTTCAGTAAGGAAACTGGTAAATGTGAAGTAAATGAACGGTTTTTGGAGTTCATCGATTGTAATCAGAAGACGAGAATTGATATTGTACATTTAATTTTATCAACACTTGTGAAATACTCAGCTCCTATTATTGAATGCCGGGGACAGGGTAATGATAGCGGAAGTAATATTATAAAACTTCCTGGCAGATTAAATCTGTGCGCCCGACCGAGACTCGAACTCGGGACCTTTGCCTTTCGCCGGCAAGTGCTCTACCATCTGAGCTACCGAAGCACGACTCACGCCCGGTACTCACAGCTTTACTTCTGCCAGTATCTCGTCTCCTACCTTCCAAACTTTACAGAAGTTTCGCAGTTTTAATCTGCCAGGAAGTTTCATATCAGCACACACTCCGCTGCAGAGTGAAAATCTCATTCTGGAAACATCTCCCAGGCTGTGGCTAAGCCATGTCTCCGCAGTATCCTTTCGGGAGGTGCGTACTAACAAGGGAACATCCCCATCGCACCCCCCTCAGATTTAGTTATAAGTTGGCACAGTGGATAGGCCTTGAAAAACTGAACACAGATCAATCGAGAAAACAGGAAGAAGTAGTGTGGAACTACGAAAAAATAAGCAAAATATACAAACTGGGTCGTCCATGCCTAAGATAGGCAATATTAAGGGCGACGTGAGCCGAGGAGAGCCGTGGTCCCGTGGTTAGCGTGAACAGCTGCGGAACGAGAGGTCTTTAGTTCGAATCTGCCCTCGGCTGAAAATTTTGCTTTCTTTATTTTCGCAAAGTTATGATCTGTCCGTTCGTTCATTGACGTCTCTGTTCACTGTAATAAGTTTAGTGTCTGTGTTTTGCGACAGCACCGCAAAACCGTGCGATTAGTTGACGAAAGGACGTGTCTCTCCAATGGGAACTGAAAACATTTGATCGCAAGGCCATAGGTCAACCGATTCCTCCACAGGAAAACACGTCTGATTTATTCTATACGACACTGGTGACAGCATGTGCGTCACATGACAGGATTATGTTGTCGACCCACCTAACTAGTACACTTGGCGAATGGGTAAAAAGATTCTTCTACCTTGCCCGATTTAGGTTTTCTTGTGGATGTAATAATCACTCCAAAAAAAGTGATGAAAACATAAGGGTTTGTCACATAAACTGAAAATAAAAAGTTAAAAGTTTCGGTCGAGGGAAGATTTGAACCAAAGACCTCCAGTTCCGCAGCTGTTCACGCTAACCACGGGACCACGGCTCTCCTCGTCTCACACTGCCCTTAATATTGCCTATATTGCACATGGACGACCCAGGTTGTATATTTTGCTTATTTTTTCATAGTTCCACACAACTTCTTCCTGTTTTCTCGATCGATCTGTGTTCAGTTTTTCAAGGTCTATCCACTGTGCCAACTTATAACTAAATCTGAGGGGGGTGCGATGGGGAGGTTCCCTTGTAAGAGGAGGAAATTATTTCATGATGAAAACAAGAACAGATTTATTCGGGATAAATATAGTTTATGTCAATATTTTCAATCTAGTGCCTAGCTTTTAAAAGTGATATAAAACAGTGAAGATTTTAGATGAAACATTTCCTGACGTTGTCATAGGCAAATACATTATAATATGCTACCCGTTGTACGATTGGCGGTTTACATGAGACTGCACTGACGTCTGTTTACTGAAATGTGTGGGCGCGCCAGTGAACGAATGGTGACAGGACACTCCATATCGGAGCATTACTGGCACCGGGCATTTCGTCATTTTACAAATCAGTGTAATATTTAGTCCTTTGTTTTGAAGTGGAGTGAAAGTAAATTAAACTAATTTAAAAATAAAATTGAAATGAGTATACATGCATTTCACAGTAATTCATTATTGAGTAGCATCTGAAGCTGAGGTTCTATGTCAGTTGTATCTGTTTCCTCCCTTGCCATGTAGGTCATGGTTAAGCTGTCATCCAGTTCCCTATCTGTTGTGATCCTACGGTTTTAATAACTGTCTTTGTCACTACTTTTCAGATCATTTCATTACTGTTCTTTCAGTCTCTTGCTCCATAAAAACATCATGGCGCTAGTATTCTTGCTCGATATCTTTAACTTTTGCTCCCTCCATCATGCTTTATCCGGTGTGTTTGTTCTTTCAAAGCCGCAGTGGGAAACAGAAGATACGGTTTGTGAATTTTTTTATTTTATTACATTTCAAATAATTTTGATTATAACATTATACAAGATGTATCATAATAGCTGTTACTGGTTTTCTGAACAAATAAAGGGGAAGAAATTAAACATTATTCTTAATAGAGCAGTGTCCAGTAATGCGTCGTTTTGATCTTGCACTAGGACAGAATAAAAGTTCTGGAACTACTTCACAGCAAAACGAGTGTGAAGTATAGAGCATGGTCTTACCAAGGTATCATGCAGATATGTTACGGTTTTCTTTCTATGAAATTGATAAATTAAATATAATGAAAATTGTAAATTCATTTATAAATGGTATTTAAAGATATAGACAACGCAGTTTCCTCTAATTCTAACTGAAAATGTATCAGGAACCCAGAAATGTGAACGCAGAAAATGTGCTTGGAAATAAATTACGTACTGGAGGTAGCAAATTTAACTTTCAGTGTCAGTTCTGTAATTGGGAAACCTGTCGTTCCCCACTTGCATAGAAAAACGATGTTAAGTCTTTTAATGTCCTCAACTAAGTAAAATTTCACAGAAAATGTTCTGTGACCAATAGTAACAAATGAAATTAACTTCAGTAGTTCCTCGTTTGGGTGGCAAGAGAAACAGCTGAAACAAAAACTTCTAAAATCGGAGTGATGAGCACTAGCTTTTGGACAGAAAAACGAATTATTAGCAGACACTGTATTACTGACAGGTAATGTTAAGATTCTTGTCCTCAACCAAAACAGAAAATTAGGAACTCGAATTCTCTCATGTACTGCAATACAGGATAATATTGCATCCAACATGCAACTGAAGTTAGGACTGTTAATAGTGGCTCGATGATACACATCTACATCTATACTCCACAAGCCACTTGACAGTGTGTGGCGGAGGGTACCTTGAGTACCTCTATCGGTTCTCCCTTCTATTCCAGTCTCGTATTGTTCGTGGAAAGAAAGATTGTCGGTATGCCTCTGTGTGGGTTCTAATCTGTCTGATTTTATCCTCATGGTCTCTTCGCGAGATATACGTAGGAGGGAGCAATATACTGCTTGACTCCTCAGTGAAGTTATGTTCTCGAAACTTCAACAAAAGCCCGTACTGAGCTACTGAGCGTCTCTCTTGCAGAGTCTTCCACTGGAGTTTGTCTATTATCAACGTAACGTTTTCGCGATTACCAAATGATACTGTAACGAAGCGGGCTGCTCTCCGTTGGATCTTTTCTATCTCTTCTATCAACCCTAACTGGTACGGATCCCACACCGGTGAGCAGTATTCAAGCAGTGGGCGAACAAGTGTACTGTACCCTACTTCCTTTGTTTTCGGAATGCATTTCCTTAGGATTCTTCCAATGAATCTGTTTGGCATCTGCTTTACCGACGATTAATTTTATATGGTCATTCCATTTCAGATCACTCCTAATGCCTACTCTCAGACAATTGATGGAATTAACTGCTTCCAGTTGCTGACCTACTATATTGTAGCTAAATGATAAAGGATCTTTCTTTCTATGTATTCGCAGCACATTACACTTGTCTACATTGAGATTCAATTGCCATTCCCAGCACCATGCGTCAATTCGTTGCAGATCCTCCTGCATTTCAGCACAATGTTCCATTGTTACAACCTCTCGATATACTACAGCATCATCCGCAAAAAGCCTCAGTGAACTTCCGATGTTATCCACAAGTTCCTACGACACTCCCTTGCGGCACACCTGAAATCATTCTTACTTCGGAAGACTTTTCTCCATTGAGAAAGACATGTGGTGTTCTGTTATCTAGGAACTCTTCAATCCAATCACACAATTGGTCTGATAGTCCATATGCACTTACTTTGTTCATTAAACGATTGTGGGGAACTGTATTAAACGCCTTGCGGAAGTCAAGAAACAAAGCACTTACCCGGGGCCCGTGTCTATGGCCCTCTGAGTCTCGTGGACGAATAACCCAAGCTGGGTTTCTCACGATCGTCTTTTTCGAAACCCATGCTGATTTCTACAGAGTAGATTTCTAGTCTCCATCTATAGTTCTGCACATCTGTTCGACGTCCCTTCTTGAAAACGGGATGATCTGTGCCCGTTTCCAATCTTTTGGAACGCTACGCTCTTCTAGGGACCTACGGTACACCGCTGCAATACATGTGTATACTACCGCTCTCTCTGATTCAACTGGTTCCACCACGAACAACTTTTAATTCGCTCGCATTTCCCCAGCAATATTTCATGCAATTCATCCAAAATGCGCCCTCTCCCGTACCTTCGTGTTAAAAGTTCGCCATTCTGGGAGGGTCTCTCTTTTTCGTCTGCACTGTCTCCTCTCGCTTTTCCTTCCACTGTTTCTATCTGCATGCATCTCTCTTTGTCTTTTGCTGCCACTGGCTCTCACTGACCATCAGTATCGCCTCTTTCTTAGAAAGAAAGTTCTGCCATTTGACTGTTAATTGTTCATTTCTTTTACACACTCATGATTTCGGTTTTGTAGCCATTCTCAAGCTCATATTCAAATATTAAAATATAACTGATCTTTCTGTGACTTGCCGTCGTCGCAAAACCATATTTCTGCTCTTATAAGACGACATAAGTACATATCGAAGGATGACGTGTCACATGCAGATCTGACGTATTATAACACTTCAGCATGCACTCGAGAATGGCTATAAAGCCGAAGTCATTACTGTGTAAACTAAATTAAAAATTAACAGTCATATGACGGGAATATGTTTCAAAAAATTCTACATGACTGCGGTCTCCCGTAAAGGAAAGGCAATATCTCCTCTCTCTTTGGCGCCCACAGCTAGTGTTTTCATCTATCTCTCGTTCTCTTTCAATGATACTTTCTCTCTCCTACCATCACTGTTCCTCTCTCTTTCTCAGATATATTTCACACGCGTTTAACGTATTTCACGCGTGTATGTACATATACACTGAAGAATGAAAGAAACTGGAAGACCTAGCTAATATTGTGCACCTGAGCACGCGGAAGTGCCGGAGCACGACGTGGCATGTACTCGACTAATGTCTGAGGTAGTTCTGGAGGGAACTGACACCATGAATCCTGCAGGGCTGTCCATAAATCCGTAAGAGTACAAGGGGGTGGAGATCTCTTCTGAAGAGCATGTTGCAGGGCATCCCAGATGCGCTCGATGATGTTCATATCGGGGACGTTTGGTGGACAACGGAAGTGTTTAAACTCAGAAGAGTGTTCCTGGAACCATTCTGTAGTAATTCTGGACGTGTTGGGTGTCGCATTGTCCTGCTGGAATTTCCCAAGTCCGTCGGAGTGCGCAATGGACGTGAATGGATGCAGGTGATCAGACAGGATGCTTACGTACGTTTCACCTGTCAGAATCGTACCTAGACGTATCAGAGGATCCATATCACACCAGCTGCACACCCCTTACACCATTAAACAGCCTCCAGCCTCCACCAGCTTGAACAGTCCCCTGCTAACATGCAGGGTCCATGGATTCATGAGGTTGTCTCCGTCCGTACGACACTATTTGAAAGGAGTCTCATCCGACCAGGCAACATGTTTCCAGTCAGCAACAGTCCAATGTCGGTGGTCACGGGCCCAGACGAGGCATAAAGCTTTGTGTCGTGCAGTCATCAAGGGTACACGAGTGGGCCTTCGGCTCCGAAAGCCCATATCGATGATGTTTTGCTGAATGGTTCTCACGTTGACACGTGTGGATGGCCCAGCACTGAAATCTGCAGCAATTGGCGGAAGGGTACACTTCTGCCACGTTGAACGATTCTTTACAGCCGTCGTTGGTCCCGTTCTTGCAGGATTTTTTTTCGGCCGCAGCGATGTCGGTGACTTGATGCTTTACCGGATTCGTGATATTCACGGTACACTCGTGAAATGGTCGCACGGAAAACCCTCACTTCATCGCTGCCTCGGAGATATTGTGTCCCATCGCCCGTGCGCCAACTGCAACACAACGCTCAAACTCTCTTAAATATTGACAACCTGCCATTGTAGCAGCAGTAACCGATCTAACAACTGCGCCATACAGTTGTCTTAAATAGGCGTTGCCGACCGCAGCGCCGTATTTTGCCTGTTTACATATCTGTGTATTTGAATACGCATGCCTATACCAGTTTCTTTGGCGCTTCAGTGTATTTCACCTGTATTTCTAGCGAATTTCGCCCTGCAGTTTCATTTTCTCACAGCATAATGTTTACGACCTCGTATCTCCTGATCTATATCCTGTTCAAAAAATGGTTCAAATGGCTCTGAGCACTATGTGACTTAACATCTATGGTCATCAGTCCCCTAGAACTTAGAACTACTTAAACCTAACTAACCTAAGGACAGCACACAACACCCAGCCATCACGAGGCAGAGAAAATCCCTGACCCCGCCGGGAATCGAACCCGGGAACCCGGGCGTGGGAAGCGAGAACGCTACCGCACGACCACGAGATGCGGGCCTATATCCTGTATAGTGATATAATTTTTGAGGTACATCAAGTGGTATGTGTGCCTACGGTCTGCGAAATGTGGCAGTTTTCACGCGTCTCAGTATTCGGCGTCATATCTCCTGAACTATGTGTCGTATATATATTTGTAGATGCATTCAACGGCATATTTGGACACGGTATGTGAAAAGTGTTGCGAATGGAGTTAGTAGCAAAGAAGTAATAAATTAAAACGTCATGCATGATGCGTCAGTTTTTCTCTCGCATCACGGTATGTGATGCCATAACTCCTGTAACTATCTGTCGTAAAATGATAAATTTTTGTAGGTACATTCATCGCCAAATGTGGATATGGTCTGCGAAAAGTGCGTGAATAAAGTTTGTTGCAACAAACTAATAAACTTCAAAGTTTTGCATGTTGCAGTACTTTTTCACGCATCCAGAGTTTGTTGTCGTTGTTGTTGTGGTCTTCAGTCCAGAGGCTGGTTTGATGCAGCTCTCCATGCTACTCTATCCTGTGCAGGCTTCTTATTCTCCCAGTACCCACTGCAACACACATCCTTCTGAATCTGTTTAGTGCGTTCATCTCTTGGTCTCCCTCTACGATTTTTACCCTCCGCGCTGCCCTCCAATACTAAATTGGTGATCCCTTGATGCCTCAGAACATGTCCTAACAACCGATCCCTTCTTCTAGTCAAGTTGTGCCACAAATTTCTCTTCTACCCAATTCTATTCAGTACCTCCTCATTAGTTATATGGTCTACCCATCTAATCTTTAGCATTCTTCTGTAGCACCACATTTCGAAAGCTTCTATTCTCTTCTTGTCTCAACTATTTATCGTCCATGTTTCACTTCCATACATGACTACACTCCACACAAATACTTTCAGAAACGACTTCTTGACACTTAAATCAATACTCGATGTTAACAAATTTCTCTTCTTCAGAAACGCTTTCCTTTCCATTGCCAGTCTACATTTTATTTCCTCTCTACTTGAACCATCATCAGTTATTTTGTTCCCCAAATAGAAAAACTTAGCCGGCCGTTGTGACCGAGCGGTTGAAGGCGCTTCAGTCTGGAACCGCGCGACCGCTACGGTCGCAGGTTCGAATCCTGCCTCGGGCATGGATGTGTGTGATGTCCTTAGGTTAGTTCTAGGAGACTGATGACCTCAGATGTTAAGTCCTGTAGTTCTCAGAGCCATTTGAACCATAGATAAACTCATTTACTACTTTAAGTGTCTCATTTGCTAATCTAATTCCCTCAGCGTCACCTGATTTAATTCGACAAGATTCCATTATCCTCGTTTTGCTTTTGTTGATGTTCATCTTATATCCTTCTTTCAAGACACTGTCCATTCCGTTCAACTGCTCTTCCAGGTCCGTTGCCGTGTCTGACAGAATTACAATGTCATCGGCGAACCTCAAAGTTTTTATTTCTTCTCCGTGGGTTTTAATTCCTACTCCGAATTTTTCTTTTGTTTCCTTTACTGCTTGCTCTACATAGAGACTGAATAATGTCGGGGAGAGGCTACAACCCTGTCTCACTCCTTTCCCAACCACAGCTTCCCTTTCATGCTCATCGACTCTTATAACTGGCATCTGGTTTCTGTATTGTAAATAGCCTTTTGCTCCCTGTATTTTACCCCTGCCACCTTCAGAATTTGAAAGAGAGTATTCCAGTCATTGTCTAAAGCTTTCTCTAAGTCTAGAAATGCTAGAAACGTATGTTTGCCTTTCATTAATCTATCTTCTAAGGTAAGTCGCAGGGTCAGTATCCATTGTTTATGACGTAGTATTTCCTGAAATAAGAGTCGTAAAGTGATGTAATTTTTCTGGTACGTTCAGTGATATATACGAATACTGTCTACAAAATGTGTCACAAATACATAGTAAAGAAGTAATCAAATAAAACGTCATGCTTCTTGTGGGAGTTATAATGTATGAACAGCGAAAATGTAGTAAGCGGCAAACTTCGTTCGTCAGCGAGAAAATGTTTGTAAGGTTTTGAAATTATGTGTACAGTTTGTTGCAACTCCCTAAGTGCTCTCATTCTCAAACACGAGACGACTGAAGTATTGGTATTCTCGAGTCGTGGGTTACACGCACAGTGATTCTTTCGGTCAGTAGATGACACGTGAAACAAGTTTTATAGAATTCGATCCAATGGTTCAGGAGGAGATGTCGAACATGCATACATGCTTACCACGAGGTGACAAAAGTCATGGTATACTTTCTAATATCGTGCCGGACTTCCATTTTCCCGGTGTAGTGCAGCAACTCGACGTGGCATGGACTCAAGAAGTCGTTGGAAATCCCCTGCAGAAATACTGAGCCATGTTACCTCTACAGCCGTCCATAATTGCGAAAGTGTTGCCCGTGCAGGATGTTGTGCACGAAATGACCTCTCGATTATGTTCCATAAATGTTCAATGGGGTTCAGGTCGGACGATCTGGGTGGCCAAATCATTTGCCTGAACTCTCCAGAGCGTTCTTCAAACCAATCGCGAACAACTGTGGCCCGGTGAAAGGGCGCATTGACATCCATGAAAATTCCATCGTTGTTTGGCAACACGAAGTCTCCATGTAACCGAACATAACCATTTACATTCAATGATCTGATCAGTTGGTCCAGAGGACCCAGTCCATTCCATGTAAACACAGTCCACCCCATTATGGAGCCACCATCACCTTGCACAGTGCCTTCTTGACAACTTGAGTCGATGACTCTGTGGGATATGCACCACGCTCGAACCCTACCATCAGCTCTTACCAGCTGATATGGGGGCTCATGTGAACAGGCCACCGTTTTCCAGTCGTGTAGGGTCCAACCTATATGGTCATGAGCCCAGGACAGGCGCTGCAAGACATGTCAAGCCGTTAGCAAAGGCACTCGCATCGGACATCTGCTGCCACAGCGCGTTAACACCAAATTTCGCCGTATTATCCTAACGGATAGGTTCGTCGTTCGTCCCACATTGATTTCTGCGGTTATTTTACTCAGTGCTCCTTGTCTGTTAGCACTGACAAGTGTACGCGAATTCCTCTACTCTCGGTCGTTAAGTGTAGGACAACGGCCACTGCGTTCTCGGTGGTGAGAGGTAATGCCAGAAACTTAGCACTCTCAGCACGCTCTTCACAATGTGGATCTCGGAACACTGAATTCCCTAACGATTTCCGAAATGGAATGTGATATGCGTGTAGGCCCAAGTACCGTTTCGCGTTCAAAATCTGTAAATTCCCGTCGTGCTGCCATAATCACGTCGGGAACCTTCTCACGTGAACCACGTAAGTACAAATGACATCTGCACCAATGCACTATCTTTTTGTACCTTGTGTACGCGATACTACCACCATCTGTGTACGTGCATATCACTATCGCTTGACTTCTGTCACCACGTTGTATGTACATACATAATACATACACTACTGGACATTAAAATTGCTACACCACGAAGGTGACGTGCTACAGACACGAAATTTAAACGACAGGGAGAAGATGCTGTAATACGCAAATGATTAGCTTGTCAGAGCTTTCACACAAGGTTGGCGCCGGTGGCGACACCTACAACGTGCTGACATGAGCAAAGTTTCCAACCGATTTCTCATACACAAACAGCAGTTGACCGGCGTTGCCTGGTGAAACGTTGTTGTGATGCCTCGTGTAAGGAGGAGAAATGCGTACCATCACGTTTCCGACTTTGATAAAGGTCGGATTGTAGCCTATCGCGATTGCGGTTTATCGTATCGCGACATTGCTGCTCGCGTTAGTGGAGATCCAATGACTGTTAGCAGAATATGGAATCGGTGGGTTCTGGAGAGTAATACGAAACGCCGTGCTGGATCCCAGCGGCCTCGAATCACTAGCAGTCGATATGACAGGCATCTTATCCGCGTGGCTGTAACGGATCGTGCAGCCACATCTCGATCCCTGAGGCAACAGATGGGGACGTTTGCAAGACAACAACCATCTGCACGAACAGTTCGACGACAATTGCAGCAGCATGGACTATCACCTCGGAGACCATGTTTGCGGTTACCCTTGACGCTGCATCACAGACAGGAGCTCCTGCGATGGTGTACTCAACGGCGAACCTGGGTGCACGAATGGCAAAACGTCATTTTTTCGGATGAATCCAGGTTCTGTTTACATCATCATGATAGTCAAAATGGCTCTGAGCTCTATGGGACTTAACTTCTAAGGTCATCAGTCCCCTAGAACTTAGAAGTACTTAAATCTAACTAACCTAAGGACATCACACACATCCATGCCCGAGGCAGGATTCGAACCTGCGACCGTAGCGGTCGCGCGGTTCCAGACTGTAGCGCCTAGAACCGCTCGGCCACTCCGGCCGGTTCATGATAGTCGCATCGGTGTTTGGCGACATCGCGATGAACGCACATTGGAAGCGTGTATTCGTCATCGCCATACTGGCGTATCACCAGACGTGATGGTATGGGGTGCCATTGGTTACACGTCTCGGTCACCTCTTGTTCGCATTGACGACATTTTGAACAGTGGACGTTACATTTCAGATGTGTTACGACCCTTGGCTCTACTCTTCATTCGATCCCTGCGAAACCGTACATTTCAGTAGGATAATGCACTATCGCATGTTGCAGGTCCTGTACGGACCTTTCTGGATACAGAAAATGTTCGACTGCTGCCCTGGCCAGCACGTTTTTCAGATCTCTCATCCTCTTGATGAACTCTGGTATCGTGTTGAAGCTGCATGGGCAGCTGTCCCTGTTCATCCTATCCAAGCTCTGTTTGACTCGATGCCCGGGCGTATCAAGGCCGTTATTACGGCCAGAGATGGTTGTTCTGGGTATTGATTTCTCAGGATCTATGCATCCAAATTGCGTGAAAATGTAATCACAGGTCAGCTCTAGTATAATATATTCGTCCAATTAATACCCGTTTATCATCTTCATTTTTTCTTGGTGTAGCAATTTTAATGGCCAGTAGTGTAGATGCATACATGTTTTTTTATAATTTGTATGAATCCATACAGGATGACCAGAAGGTTTGCCAAACCGTTTGTCATTATCACATATAGTCACGAAGTTATACTTTAGCAGCAAATGTTTCAAAGCGAAATTCTCTGTGTTCAAAAATATAAAAAAAATATTGTTTTTAGACTCCAATGATTTCACTATGTTAACTTTGTTGCTGAAGTAAACCTTGGTAAATCCGTCTGGTTATGCTGACTCATAAGTATCATGTATATATTCAGTGCATGTATTCGTCGACCGAATATTGTCATGTGATTCAAACCAGTTTCGACAAATAAAGTAGGCAACTCAACAGCTGGAAGAAGACAATATTTTTATAAATGTAGGGCATTCAATAAGTAATGCAACAAAATTTTTCCTCCGTCAATTTCGGCTGAAAAAATTGGAAAAAGTGCGGAATTTATTGTGGTACATCGTGGAATATTACGACTTCAGACCCTATAGTTTCCCAAGTCACGAAAGTTAGCGCATCTACACGTAGCCTTCAAAATGGCGTCTACAACATAGATGAGTTTAAAGCAGAGAACTGTCATTGAGTTTCCTTTGGCGGGAAACCAGAGCATCGCAGATATTCACATGCGCTTGCAGCATGAGCTCGGAGATGTGACAGTGAACAAAAGCACAGTGCGTCGTTGGGTGAGGCGTCTGTTATCATCGCAACAAGATCGCGCAAACCTGTCCGATCTCCAACGTGCCGGCCAGCCGGCCACGCATAGTTGTGACTCCTTGAATGCTGGAACGTGCGGACACACTCATTTGCGGTCGCCACAGAAATGCAGACGAACTTTTCCTTCTCCATGACAGTGCCATCCCTCACCCAAGTCTGTGCACCCGAGAGGAGCTCACAAACTTTCATAGGACCGGATTTCGCATCTTCCGACCTCCATCTGGGTTTTGTAGCCAAAGAATGGGGGAGAACATGGTGTACTGAAATCGTGAATGAAACCAACAAAATAAAAAAAAGTGTTGTATTTCGCCTCTCGTACTTAACTGATACGTCTCTGTGTCTAGCTGGGCAGGATAAGGGTTCGATTTTCGAAGATTTTGTTTCTGAAGGAGGGACGTCTTTACTCCACAACCTCTGGCTCTACACACCGTTCCCTGCCTGCAACTTGTGTTGCAAAAAACGACATGAGTCTCTCTGCCTCAAGCTCCACAAAGTGTTAATCGCCCACGACACTGTAGACATTTGGAAAAATGCTCTAAATAAAATACAACTGTCTTATTGATTCCCTTCCTCTGAAGCACAGCGACACAAAATGAAGAATGTTTCAGTGAGAGGCTGCAGTGTTACGACGTGAGAAAGCCTCTCACATAAACCGACGAGTCTAGATTTCTGACTAGGCAAACCTAAGTGCAGCACCGGCTATTCCAGGACCTAATCTTGCTCATACGACGAGCAACAGCCTTGATCATCTGCACAGCTTGCCACACTCTCCCTTCCATTCCTTGTTGTCAGAGCTACTGGAGATGGTACATATTCGTTACTGAGTAACGAATACGCTACGAGGCTCCACGCACCGTTTCTGGCGTGTTTCCTTGCTCACACCCAGTTCGTGCCCGCCTCGGTCCGAGTCGGAGGTTTCTGCATTCCTCCAATTCGTTTCCTACCCGGACTAGAACGTTTATTTACTCGCACGTCGTCTTTGCCGCTCGCTTGGTGCTGGCTCGCTGGTTTTCATATGTCTCCAATCTTTTGTTCTCAGCTGACCAAGTCAGCAGTGACAGGAGTACCGAATACATTTTGTCAGTCTCCACGTTTTATCTCCCCGCATGCAGTTCGTGTCAGACTCGGGTTGAGTCGGCGGTATTCGTATTAATCGTCGATTGTGTGCAGGACTTCATCCATTTCCGTAAAGTTTTCTGGTGTTGCGGCCTTCGTACAGACAACCGCATCGTCCACAAATAGCCTCACGGAGCCTCCATCTGTATCCACTACATTAATACAAACTGCAAACAGTAACTGCGCTGTAACGCTGTCTTGGGGACCTCACGAAATTACATCAGTCGATTTTGCTCAGTTAAAACCGACAATATTGATTTCTACCAGCAAGGAAGTGATGAATCCAGCCGGCCGCAGTGGCCGAGCGGTTAAAGGCGCTACAGTCTGGAACCGCACGACCACTACGGTCGCAGGTTTGAATCCTGCCTCGGGCATGGTTGTGTGTGATGTCCTTAGGTTAGTTAGGTTTAAGTAGTTCTAAGTTCTAGGGGACTTATTACCACAGCAGTTGAGTCCCATAGTGCTCAGAGCCATCTGAACCATTTGATGAATCCAAACACAAAGATTTTCCGATACTTCGTAAGCTCTTATTTTGTTTACTAAACGATAGTGCCAAATTGCAGCGAATGCCTTCCAGATGTCAAGGAACACGGCAGCCTTTGTTTCCGGCGCTGTCGATGTCGTGGACGAACTGAGCCAGCTAAGTTTCGGAGGGAGCAGATTTTTCTCTTTCCAAAACATCACAATGCCAGAGCATGAAATATAAACTTCATTTCTGCACAGTATTAACCTCAGCGGTAAAGTTGCCTTTTCCAAGTTGAGCAGTTGTGGTTGACTAGCGTACGCTATAATTTAATAGCAATATTATTTGATTTCGCCAGTGATAATTGGAAATTTCAGTGTGTACCCGCCATGGTAGCCGTCAGCGCTAATGCGCTGCTTCCTGGACTCGGGTAGGCGCGCCGGCCCCGGATCGAATCCGCCCGGCGGATTAACGACGAGGGCTGGTGTGTCGGCCAGCCTGGATGTGGTTTTTAGGCGGTTTCCCACATCACACTAGGTGAATACCGGGCTGGTCCCCACGTTCCCCAGGTAATTTAATAGGCGTGACCTAGTATGTCACTTGTTTTACCGTTCCACTCATTAATAACCAAAGAAACGAAAACTTAATCAGTCTTCACAAACAATTTTACAATTATGGTGTGCGGCGTCTCCATGGAGCACCACAGCCACGCCTGCTCCTTTCTCGAAGCCGTTGCGTACTTGTGGCGAAAAAATTATGCAATGAAGTCGGACCTTGTGGATAATGATGTTCGTAAAGGCGACAATCAGTTCTTCTATTACCGTGTGCTTCGTCATACAGAAGAATCATGCTGGTGTATTCTGCAAACATGTAGTCAGTCACGTTGCTGTAACACTCACAGACATGTGAATCAGTTTCGAACCATGTGAGAAAGGTAAGACAGACGCCAAGTGACGTTAGCCGATGCAACGTAAGCAACCCCCACTATGACTACCCTGTTGCATACCTACCTAGCAAACACGTTTTCAAACGGCTGTCGGACGGAAACTGCACGTTTCTGGACACGGGTTCCAATTCAAAATATTGTCTACTCACTCCCTTTTACAAGTCCTCGAAGCTTGTAACGGAACTTTCCGAACACCCTGTATACAAATAGAGATTCATCAGAGATTTATCAGATATACAGGGTGTTACAAAAAGGTACGGCCAAACTTTCAGGAAACATTCCTGACACACAAAGAAAGACAATATGTTATGTGGACATGTGTCCGGAAACGCTTACTTTCCATGTTAGAGCTCATTTTATTACTTCTCTTCAAATCACATTAATCATGGAATGGAAACACACAGCAACAGAACGTACCAGCGTGACTTCAAATACTTTGTTACAGGAAATGTTCAAAATGTCCTCCGTTAGCGAGGATACATGCATCCACCCTCCGTCGCATGGAATCCCTGATGCGCTGATGCAGCCCTGGAGAATGGCGTATTGTATCACAGCCGTCCACAATACGAGCACGAAGAGTCTCTGCATTTGGTACCGGGGATGCGTAGACAAGAGCTTTCAAATGCCCCCATAAATGAAAGTCAAGAGGGTTGAGGTCAGGAGAGCGCGGAGGCCATGGAATTGGTCCGCCTCTACCAATCCATCATCCTGCCTCGGGCATGGATGTATGTGCTGTCCTTAGGTTATTTAGGTTTAAGTAGTACTAAGTTCTAGGGGACTGATGACCTCAGAAGTTAAGTCCCATAGTGCTCAGAGCCATTTGAACCAATCCATCGGTCACCGAATCTGCTGTTGAGAAGCGTATGAACACTTCGACTGAAATGTGCAGGAGCTCCATCGTACATGAACCACATGTTGTGTCGTACTTGTAAAGGCACATGTTCTAACAGCACAGGTAGAGTATCCCGTATGAAATCATGATAACGTGCTCCATTAAGCGTAGATGGAAGAAACTAAAATGAGGTCTAACATGGAAATTAAGCGTTTCCGGACACGTGTCAACATAACATCTTATCTTTATTTGTGTGTGAGGAATGTTTCCTGAAAGTTTGGCCGTACCTTTTTGTAACACCATGTATATTACAACATTCTTTACTGGTTATTTATGTACCTTTATACAATATATATAATATATTCTATATATGGAATAAAGCGAGACTGTTACGACTGGCAGCATTTGAAGAAGAACCACAAAAACACGAATATATTCGAGGGTTACCCAGAAAGTAATGCACCGCATTTTTTTCTTCAACAATTCTTTATTAAACATAATGAGAATTACACACGCGAAAGAATGGTATTTTATCTACACACCCTATTTTTCCACGTAATCTCCATCCCATTCTACGGCCTTCCGTCAGCGCAAAACAACGCCGTGTATGCCCTGTCGGTACCAGTTCTTGTCCTGGTGGCGAAGCCAGTGCTTCACTGTGTGAATCACCTCCCCATCGCCCTCAAAATGTCTTCCACGAATGGCATCCTTTAACGGCCCAAACAAGTGGAAGTCCGAGGGGACTCTAGATCAGCTGTGTCAGATGTGACAGCCGTGGTCTCCCCGACCTCTGCAAATCGTGGAGCTCCGCCGAACCGCCTTCTGATGACGTCACCCTCCGTACCCAGCGACTAACTGTACTTCTGTCGATATCAGATGCTCCCCAGACTTTGGCCTTATTTAGGAGCCTTATTTGGCTTACTATCTACAAGTTCACCAAGGCACTATTAGTCCAGATTGTCCCACTCCTCAACGGCAATTCGGCATACATACCTCAGAGTGGCTGGTGGGTCACGTCGTCCATAAACTGCCCTTTTCAATCTATCACAGGTATGTTTGATAGGGTTCATGTCGGGAGAACATGCTGACCACTCTAGTCGAGCGATGTCATTATCCTGAATTCACAAGATGTGCACGATGGGGGCGCGAATCGTCGTCCATGAAGGCGAATGCCTCGCCAATATGCGGCCGATATGGTTGCACTATCGGTCGGAGGATGGCATTCACGTCTCGTACAGCCGTTACGGCGCCTTCCATTACCACCAGCGGCGTACGTCGGCTCCAGATAATGCCAACCCAAAACAGCAAGGAACCTCCACCTTGCTGCACTCGCTGGACAGTGGGTCTAAGGCGTTCAGCCTGACCAGGTTGCCTCCAAACACGTCCCCGACGATTGTCTGGTTGAAGGCATATGCGACACTCATCGGTGAGGAGATCGTGATGCCAATCCTGAGCGGTCCATTCGGCATGTTGTTGGGCCCATCTGTACCGCGCTGTATGGTGTCGTGGTTCCAAAGATGGACCTCGCCATTGACGTCGGGAGCGAACATAACGTTTTTAATATTAGGTGCACTGTGCTGCCACCTACTGCCAGGTACTCCATATCAGCTATCTCAGTAGTCATTAGACATCGTGAGAGAGCAGAATGGGGCGCTTCACAGAACTCACGGACCTCGAACTTGGTCAGGTGATTTGGCGTCACTTGTGTCCTCTCTGTACGCAAGATTTCCACACTCATAAATATCCCTAGGTCCACTATTTCCGATGTGATAGAAGTGGAAACGTGAAGGGACACATACAGCACAAAAGCGTACAGGCTGACCTCGTCTGTTGACTGACAGGGACTGCCGACAGTTGAAGAGGGTCGTAATGTTTAATAGGCACACATCTATCCACACCATCGCACACGAATTCCAAACTGCATCGGGATCTACTGAAAATACCGTGACAGTTAGGTTGGAGGTGAGAAAACTTGGATTTCATGGTCGAGCAGCTGCTCATAAGCCATACATCACGCCGGTAAAAGCCAAACGATGCCTCGCTCTGTGTAGGAAGCGTAAACATTGGACGACTGAACAGTGGAAAAACGTTTTGTGGAGTGACAAATCACGGTACACAATTTGGCGATCCGATGGCAGGGTGTGGGTATGGCGAATGCCCGGTGAACGTCATCTGCCAGCGTGTGTAGCACCAACAGTAAAATTCGGAGGCGGTGGTGTTATGGTGTGGTGGTGTTTATCATGGAGGAGGCTTGTATCCGTTGTTGTTTTGTGCGGCACTATCAGAGCACAGGCCTACAATGATGTTTTAAGCACCTTCTTGCTTTCCACTGTTGAAGAGCAATTCGGGGATGGCGATTGCATCTTTCCTGTGGCCAGTAATATTCCTGCAATGGACTGGCCTGAACAGAGTCCTGACCTGAATCCTACAGAACACCTTCGTGCCAGGCCTCACCGACCGACGTCAATACCTCTCCTCAGTGCAGCACTCCGTGAAGAATGGGCTGCCATTCCCCAAGAAAACTTCCAGCACCTGATTGAACGTATGCGTGCGAGAGTGGAAGCTGTCATCAAGGCTAAGGTTGAGCCGACACAATACTGAATTTCAGCATTACCGATGGAGGGTAAGTCATTTTCTGCCAGGTGTCCGGATACTTGTGATCACATAGTGTATACCGCAAAGGTACAGTGCCACCCAAAGATGAGCTACAGGCGTGCATTAAGTGGACTCGAAGGCTCTCTTGATCGAGGATTACAAGAGTTGCCTGCCGGAGGGCGTTGGCACTGCTTCCCGCTTGGTGTGCCAAGTAGTATTCAGATCGTAAGACCGTGAGATCCGTGCTGCACTGCTGCTGGAAACTGGGCTGTCAGTTCGTGGTGTCGGTTCGTCTGTGGGGACGGGATCGGCATGCTCCTGTACTCACAATATTCATTGCATGATTGGCTATGTGATTGTGTATTTATTTATTCTTAAATAGTTGATGTATGTGCAGAATAGTTGGACGAACCGCTTGTCATAGTTGTGTGTGTGAGTATGAATGTCTCACTGCACATTGTGTGTACATGTACCGTCTGTCGACTGTCCAGTCGCACTAATGTCACCACGCGTTAGAAAACTGAATAACCACCACCTGCAGCGCTAACCGCTCTGAGATGTGCAGGACGAAAGTCAATGAATTTCTGGAAAGTGCCGACAGTGTCTTCTAGAACGACGAGATCACCTAGCGAATTCCAAGAAAACATTCCTCAGACATAATACTCCGTCTTCAGTCCTGGAATCTGCCAAACGATTGCTAAAGGATGTTTGCTTTCAGACTTTAAGCTGAACATGCAAAAGCCCATTTATCATCTGAGGACGCTACCTGTAGCCGCTCAGGGGACGTCCAGTTGCAGTATAGGCGTGCAAATTCCAGCATTTGTTGCCGATGAACAGCAGTTATCATGGGTACAAGAACCAGGCGCCTGCTGGAGAGGCCCATAAGCAGCAACATTCGCTGAACAGTCATTGAGGAGACATTATTGGTGCCCCCTTAGTTCACCCGGGTGGTCGCTTGCTCAACAGTTGCCCGTCTATTCATCTGTACACGTCTCCACATCCATTGTTCACCCCTGTCATCTATGGCCCATGGTGCATCTTAGTTGCTTCAGAGCCAGTTTTGGAAAGCGCCATTTTGCCACACACAGTATAATTTGACCATACAGGCATGCATCATCGCAAGAGGACGTGCTACTGGGTAGAGGTACCGGTGTGTACAGCAATGTGGACCAACGTCTCTGAAGGTCTCGCTATATGGTGGTACAACATGCAATGTGTGGTTTTCATGAGCAATAAAAAGGGCGGGAATGATGTTTGTGTTGATCTCATTCCAATTTTCTGTACAGATTTCGGAACTCTCGGAAGCGAGGTGATCCGAAACTTTTTTTGATGTGTGTATTTACTCATCGATCTCCCAGTAGCAAGTGTTGTCCGACCTGAAACTCTGAGCGCTGGCTGTCTGGAGGAGTGGCTGTGACAGGACGTCTCGAGCGTGGCTGATCATGGAGCTCTGTTTCTGCATTTCGTGAGGCTGTAACTTTCTTTACCCATCGCCCAACTGTTCTCCCATCAACTTCAGCATCGCCATACACCGCACGAAAACGTTTATGGATGTTCACCACTGTTTCTTTTTCTGCACACAAGAATTCAATTGGAGCACGCTGCTTGTAATGTGAGTCGTACGTAGACGCCAATTTGACGCTGTACTATGGCTCTGACATCTGCCAGAACTGTTCGAAACTTCACCGGCGCACAGAACAAACTTCAAATGTGAAGCACCAACAACGACGTCTGTCTACGTATGCTGTTGTTGTTGTTGTTGTCTTCAGCCCAGAGACTGGTTTGATGCAGCTCTCCATGCTACTCTATCCTGTGCAGGCTTCTTCATCTCCCAGTACCTACTGCAACCTACATCCTTTTGTATCTGTTTAGTGTATTCATCACTTCGTCTCCATTTACGATTTTTACCCTTCACGCTGCCCACCAATACTAAATTGGTGATCCTTTGATGCGTCAGTATATGCCCTACCAACCGATCCCTTCTTCTAGTCAAGTTGTGCCACAAACTTCTATTCTCCCCAATTCTATTCAATACCTCCATACAAATACTTTCAGTAACGACTTCCTGACACTCAAATCGATACTCGATGTTAACAAATTTCTCTTCTTCAGAAGCGCTTTCCTTGCCATTCCCAGCCTACATTTTATATCCTCTCTACTTCGACCATCATCAGTTATTTTGCTCCCCAAATAGCAAAACTCATCTACTACTTTAAGTGTCTCATTTCCTAATCTAATTCCCGCAGCATCAGTCGATTTACTTCTACTACATTCCATTATCCTCGTTTTGCTTTTGTTGATGTTCATCTTATATCCTCCTTTCAAGACACTGTTTATTCCGTTCAGCTGTTCTTCCAGGTCTTTGCTGTCTCTGACAATTACAATGTCATTGGCGAACCTCAAAGTTTTTATTTCTTCTCCATTGATTTTAATTCCTACTCCGAACTTTTCTTTTGTTTCCTTTATTGCTTGCTCAATATACAGATTGAATAACATCGGGGAGAGGCTACAACCCTGTCTTACTCCCTTCCCAACCACTGCTTCCCTTTCATGTCCCTCGACTCTTATAACTGCCATCTGGTTTCTGTACAAATTGTAAGTAGCCTTTCGCTCCCTGTATTTTACCCCTGCCACCTTCAGAATTTGAAAGACAGTATTCCAGTCAACATTGTCAAAAGCTTTCTCTAAGTCTACAAATGCTAGAAACCTAGGTTTGCCTTTCCTTAATCTATTTTCTGAGATAAGTCGTAGGGTCAGTATTGCCTCATGTGTTCCAACATTTCTACGGAATCCAAACTGATCTTCCCCGAGGTCAGCTTCTACCAGTTTTTCCATTCTTCTGTAAAGAATTCGTGTTAGTATTTTGCAGCTGTGACTTATTAAACTGATAGTTCGGTAATTTTCACATCTGTCAACACCTGCTTTCTTTGGGATTGGAATTATTATATTGTGTTTAAGTCTGAGGGCATTTCGCCTGTCTCATACATCTTGCTCACCAGATGGTAGAATTTTGTCAGGGCTGGCTCTCCCAAGGCTGTCAGTAGTTCTAATGGAATATTGTCTACTCCCGGGGCCTTGTTTCGACTTAGGTCTTTCAGTGCTCTGTCAAACTCTTCACGCAGCATCATATCTCCTATTTCATCTTCATCTACATTCTCTTCCATTTCTATAATACTGTCCTCAAGAACATCGCCCTTGTGTAGGCCCTCTATATACTCCTTCCACCTTTCTGCTTTCCCTTCTTTGCTTAGAAGTGCGTTTCCATCTATATTAACTGCTTTAAAAAAATGTGGGGCGTTACTTACTGAACGATCCTTGTATGCTAATGTAACAGGACAGAAAACAGCTGATATCTGTGGGGTGTAGCCACGCCACGGACTCTTCTTAACCGTGTGGACAATTTGTAAGTCGGCGTAGAGCTGGAAGCGAAAATGCGCTGGCGACCTGTGAACACGGTCGCGTTCTGGCCTCCCGCCAAGTTCATGGCCCGCCGGACGCTGCCCGAAATATCCGTTCGGCGCCTTCTTCGCCAACACTTCAGCCTCTTCCGTTGTAAACGTGGTAAAATGTCTACGCCACCTCCCCCTGTGGGCAGGCAAAGAGTGCGACCACTCACTAACGTAGCAGGGTTGTCGATTAGTTTTTCGTTTCCCTTTTGGTCACTGCTGAAATTAGATGACGATGATCTACATCTACATACATACTGTGCAATCCACCATACGGAGCGTGGCGGAGGGTACCTCGTACCACAACTAGCATCTTCTCTCCCTCTTCCACTCCCAAACAGAACGAGGGAAAAATGACTGCCTATATGCCTCTGTACGAGCCCTAATCCCTCTTATCTTATCTTATCTTTGTGGTCTTTCCGCGAAATGTAAGTTGGCGGCAGTAAAATTGTACTGCAGTCAACCTCAAACGCTGGTTTTCTGAATTTCCTCAGTAGCGATTCACGAAAACAACGCCTCCTTTCCTCTAGAGACTCCCACCCGAGTTCCTGAAGCATTTCCGTAACACTCGCGTGATGATCAAACCTACCAGTAACAAATCTAGCACCCCGCCTCTGAATTGCTTCTATGTCCTCCCTCAATCCGACCTGACAGGGATCCCAAACGCTCGAGCAGTACTCAAGAATAGGTCGTATTAGTGTTTTATTAGCGGTCTCCTTTACAAATGAATCACATCTTCCCAAAATTCTACCAATCAACTGAAGACGACAAGACGACTATCCGCCTTCCCCACACCTGCCATTACATGCTTGTCCCACTTCATATCGGTCTGCAGTGTTACGCCTAAATATTTAGTCGACGTGACTATCAAGCGTTACACTACTAATGGAGTATTCAAACATTACGGGATTCTTTTTCCTGTTCATCTTCATTAATTTACATTTATCCATATTTAGATTTTGTGGTGTCACCGCCAGACAACACACTTGCTAGGTGGTAGCCTTTAAATCGGCCGCGGTCCGTTAGTATACGTCGGACCCGCGTGTCGCCACTATCAGTGATTGCAGACCGAGCGCCGCCACACGGCAGGTCTAATCTAGAGAGACTCCCTAGCACTCGGCCGCAGTTGTACAGCCGACTTTGCTAGTGATGGTTCGCTGTCTACATACACTCTCATTTGCAGAGACGACAGTTTAGCATAGCCTTCAGCTACGTCATTTGCTACGACCTAGCAAGGCGCCATATTCAGTTACTACGAATGTATTATGAACAGATAATATTGTGAATCATGTACCGTGAAGAGTGACGTTCATCATTAATGGATTAAAGTTAAGTATCAAACTAATTACGTCCGCTTTCTGAATTCTAATTCTTTGTCATGTTCCAGACCTCACGTCAGTATAGTTTTTCCCTCCTCACGCCAACCTGCGTGAGCTAAAACGCGTGCATTTCGGCCTCCTCTCGTAACACGGTGTTGGCTCTTCAGCCAACACAACAGAGTTAGCTGCCATTCTCTACACCAATAACAAATCCTGTCCAAGTCATCTTGTATCCTCCTACAGTCACTCGACGACGACACCTTCCCGTACACAACAGCATCATCAGCTGACAGCCGCACATTGTTATCCACCCTATCCAAAAGGTCATTTATGTAGATAGAAAACAGCAGCGGGCCTACCACACTTCCCTGGGGCACTCCAGATGATACCCTCACCTCCGATAAACACTCACCATCGAGGACAACGTACTGGGTTCTATCACTTAAGAAGTCTTCGAGCCACTCACATACTTGGGAACCAATCCCATATGCTCGTACCTTAGTTAGGAGTCTGCAGTGGGGCACCGAGTCAAACGCTTTCCGGAAGTCAATGAATATGGCATCCGTCTGATACCCTTATTCCATGGTTCGCAAGATATCATGTGAAAAAAGGGCGAGTTGCGTTTCGCAGGAGCGATGCTTTCTATAGCCGTGCCGATGCATGGACAGCAACTTCACTGTCTCAAGGAAATTCATTATACTCGAACTGAGAATATGTTCGAGAATCCTGCAACAAACAGATGTTAAGGATATTGGTCTGTAATTTTGAGGATCCGTCCTTCTACCCTTCTTATATACAGGCGTCAACTGCGCTTTTTTCCAGTCGCTCGGGACTTTACGTTGGGCAAGAGATTCGCGATAAATTGGATTGTGGGGAGCTCATCTGCGCGGTTATCAGCGCCCGTACAAATTCCCAAACTTTTGTCAGTCAAATCTTCCACTTGCATGAATAATGATGATGACAACACAAACACCCAGTCATCTCGAGGCAGGTGAAAATCCCTGACCCCGCCGGGAATCGAACCCGGGACCCCGTGCTCGGGAAGCGAGAACGCGAGCTGAGGACTGCTGAAAGTAGGTTACTGTACTCGCAAGGATCTGTCTCAGTAAGAAACATTGAGGGAAGATGCCTCACATGCTTCTACGAATAATTCGCTGTTAGCACAGCTACACATTCAGCAGTACTAAACTGTTGTTTAGTACCCGCAAACCGGATTCGAACAAGGATCCCCAACTATCGGAGCATACCTTGTCAAGACGCAGGGTTTGCCTTTCACTCTCCTTGCCTCCCCCCTCCCCCCCCCCCCTCCGCCATCCTAGCTCTCGTATCCTTTCCCACGTTCCATATGCCTCGGACGCAGTAACGATAAACATGAGGAACTAAACGCGTTTTGACAGGAAATGACGACGTCAGGCTGTGGCTAAACCAGTCTGTGTCATATCCTCTTTCTCAGAGTCTTTGACCGACTACGATTACACTGCTGCCTATTTGTATTTGAAGACTAGCGAAGAAAGAATGAGAACGACGCTGTTTGCGGATTATTCTTTTCTATACAGGCTGGTTCACATGGCTCTGAGCACTATGGGACTTAACTTCTAAGGTCATCAGTCCCCTACAACTTAGAACTAATTAAACCTAACTCACCTAAGGACATCACACACATCCATACCCGAGGCAGGAGTCGAACCTGCGACGTAGCGGTAGCGCGGTTCCAGACTGTAGAGCCTATAATGTATACAGGCTGTCTCAGGAGGAAATAAACATATTACTATGGACTAACATTCCATATAATGTGTCCTATTTTGATTGGTTACGGAGATAAGTTTCCATTTCGCGTGTTATTACTCTAGTTGCTAGGAGATTGTTAATCCCACATGACTCTGAGGAGAGACATTCTCAAGAACGTTTCTCTGTAAATGCCCGCTGTAGTATGATAGAAAATAGACAATCAGTTTCTCGGGTCTGTTGTGTTTCCGCGTCAGCTTACAAGACACAGTTATTCAGATTTTCTTGAAAATTAGCTTCCATCATTATTGGAAAGGTTGCCTTCACTACAAAGATGGATGTGTTCTTGCAAGCCGACCGAGGTAGCTGAGCGGTTCTAGGCGCTACAGTCTGGAACCGCGCGACCGCTACAGTCGCAGGTTCGAATCCTGCCTCGGGCATGGGTGTGTGTGATGTCCTTAGGTTAGTTAGGTTTAGGTAGTTCTAAGTTCTAGGGGACTGATGACCTCAGAAGTTTTGTCCCATAGTGCTCAGAGCCATTTGAACCATTTTTTTTGTTCTTACAACATGACGGAGCCCCTGCTTATTCTATCCGAGCAGTGATTTGCACATTAGGCTGGAGGACAAGGTTTCAAAATCTGGTCCGGCCATCCAAAGTCAGGTTTCCGGTGATTTCCCTGAATCGCTCCAGGCAAATGCCGGGATGGTTCCCTTGCATGGGCACGGCCAATTTCATTCCCCATCGTTGAAACAATCCGAGCTTCTGCTCCTTCTCAATGTCGATGGAACATTAAACCCTTATCTTCATTCGTTCCTAGAGGGTTGGTTCAAATGGCTCTGAGCACTATGGGACTTAACTTCTGAGGTCATCAGTTCCCCAGAACTTAGAACTACCTAAACGTAACTAACCTAAGGACATCACACACATCCATGCCAGAGACAGGATTCGAACCTGCGACCGTAGAGGTCGCGCGGTTGCAGACTGTAGCCGCTGGAACCGCTCGGCCACCCGGCCGGCTTCTAGAGGGTGCTCTGTCTCTCTTGATCATGATGTCAGCAGGACGTTAACCTTAATTTTTCATCCCTCCATTTGCACATGCTAGTCGTCAGGTGACATATCATCTAAACCTAACATTCCCGGAGGATGGATCTGCAGAAATGAGCACGTTTCTTGGCTGCCTATGTCTCCAGACAGCACAACAAACGGATTGATCGTTAGTGCTACGAATAGCGCTGCCATCATAAAAGATCAACGAGAGGACCTCAGAAGAGCTGCACGTGGTGCAGCAAGACCTGCTGAGCATCGACACTTGGTACCAGGGTTGGCAGTTGACCCTCAATATAAATAAATTACGTATTTAGCATAAATATACGGAAATTTCAATTATTGCGTTGTTATGTGATTGCCAAAAAATCATTGGAAGCAGTCATAACCTTAAATATATGCGAGTATGATTTCAGAGTGATATAAAGCGGAACCACCACATAGAACTAATGGTAGGAAAGGCAGATGACTGATTAAGATTAGATGGATGTGTAGTCTGCCCACGAAGAAGGTGGCTTGCAGAAACCTACTTTGACGGTTACTTCAGTGTTGCTCGTCAGTGTGAGACCCTTACAGAACGGGACTGATATAGGAAGTAGGCACGTTTCGTGCATTTACACGCAATCCGAAACGAACAGGGCGGCCGGACCGAAACTGACACGAAGTACGTTACCGAAAAGGGGAAGTGATCCTAACACAAGATGCAGTAAATGGCCACCATTGACGTCAATACAACACCGTTAGCGGTTGTCAAATTCTTAGGCACGGATATGCCTGAGGGCGGCACAAGTAATTTTTCCACTGCGCTGGCATTGCTTGATTAAGTGTGACCCTTCAGCATGCCCGACACGTAAAAAATTACAAGTAAAAACTTTTCTGACTTATCTTTTGCTTGAGGTGTTCGGACTCGTTTCGAAGAGTTATCGCTTTCATTAAACTTTGCCTCTGAGGTTTTCCCGGAGCTTTTGCCAACACGCTTCCATGCTTCATTTCAGACTAATTTAGTCACGAAATGCTGAAAACACAGTTTCATTTTGGCTGCGTTGTATTTCAAACTTATACCGTCCTTGTCGGACCGTATTTTGGAAAGAGCGACTGTTTATGACACGAAAATTAAAAGAATTATTTATGTTAGAAATTCTTTTTCTCCTCGGAGACGCGTTTCGATGGTTTACCCGCTCGTCTTCAGATGTACAAGTAGATTACATGCATTTAGTATTTGTATTGCATTGTATTGTATGTTAACCGGGGACCTAGAAACGACGGAGAGGATCCGTCCCCACCGCAGCCGCAGTGGTCCACAACCCCATGGCGACTACCGCAGTCCACTTCACCCCTCCGCCACCCCACACCGAAGCCAGGGTTATTGTGCGGTTCGGCCCCCGGTGGACCCCCCAGGGAACGTCTCACACCAGACGACTGTAACCCCTATGTTTGCGTGGTGGAGTAATGGTGATGTACGCGTACGTGGAGAACTTGTTTGCGCAGCAATCGCCGACATTGTGTAACTGAGGCGAAAGAAGGGGAACCAGCCACCCTTCACCGACGCAGATAGAAAACCGCTTAAAAACGATCCACAGACTGGCCGGTTCACCGGACCTTGACACAAATCCGCCGGGCGGATTCGTGCCGGGGACCAGGCGCTCCGCCGGCCGTAGTGACCGTGCGGTTCTAGGCGCTTCAGTCTGGGGCCGAGCGACCGCTACGGTCGCAGGTTGCCTCGGGCATGGATGTGTGTGATGTCCTCAGGTTAGTTAGGTTTAAGTAGTTCTAAGTTCTAGGGGACTGATGACCTCAGAAGTTAAGTCGCATAGTGCTCCGAGCCATTTGAACCATTTGGGAATTCCGGGATCGAGTCCCGGTCCGACACAAATTTTCACACGTTACCGATAAATGGCACAGCTGAAGTAAATACAGATTCGCAATTTGCGAATCAAATTTTTTAAATCCTTAAAAGCTACTTGTTGTCTTTGTGTCAGCACGGAAAGTACTAATCGACAGGTACGGTCGTAGCAGAATGTACTTGGTCAGGTGACTAGCGACGCCGCGTTCCAACCGTACGTAGTGTGCGTTATCTCCTCGCAGGGGAAGCGATCTCAAAAATGACTTCGCGGACATGCACGACGGAAAAAAAAAAAAAAAAAAAAAAAAAATTGGTGTAAGGTCTTATGAGACCAAACTGCTGAGGTCATTGGTCCCTAAGCCTACTCACTACTGAATCTAACTTAAACTAACTTACGCTATGGACAACACACACCCATGCCCGAGGGACGTCTCGAACCTCCGACGGGGGGAGCGGCACGGACCGTGACAAGACGCCTGAGACTGCCCGGCTACTCCGCGCGGCCATGAGCGTGGCTTGCTCTTTACGTTATCCCACAGAAAAAGAAGCAAAATGTGAACAATAAATATCTCATTGATGAGAAATGTGTTTTGGCAGTAGCTTCGGTGATACGAACATGGGAAAGAAAAACTTTGCAGCTATTATCTCACAGATCTGCACATCAGCTTTAGCAATGAAACTCAGAGAAAATTTCTTTGTCGATGAGATTTGGGTTTAAAGGGTGCCAGAACAAACAAGATATCGTATGTAAACGAGACGGCATAGTTTGAAAAAAAGACACTGTTACGAAATAGGAAGCATCAGAAGCAGGCAGTGACCTACTGAGAAGAAATGTGAATTCAAACGCTTCGTAGTGTAGGTAAGCTTTGTCACAGTGATAATGAGTGAAAAAAATTCTCGAACATAAGCTCCAGTCGATGATTACTTACTGCGTTGTACAGGGCGTTGCTATACAAGCTTGCAGTGGGTCATAACATTCCACTTATAACAATACCGAATTGAGGTAACCCTAACAACTGCGCTGATAGGCCATTGCTGTGCTGCTGGTGGTGTATACTGCGGATGCTTTCTCTGAGTGCATACATGTATGTGCTGCTGCTGTGGTGCAGACAATAGAAATTCAAATAGCTGTGTGATCTGGTCCAACGTATCAGCTGCTGGTGATTCCCGCTCCATAGTATCAGGGGGCATTGCAGAGTTGGAAAAAAGGAAAAATAGTGAAGTATTTGCAAGGAAAAACACGTAAAATATTAATGAATTAATGATAATGTGATATTGAGGTGGATGGATGAATAGTTACATCCGAATGTGTCAGTCTTCTAACGGTTTATTCTATCTGTAAGCAATGACATGTGATGACTCTTCATGATGATCCTTTCACTATGGTTCAGATACCTTGAATGAGGAAATTCATGCAATTAGCCTAGAGAGAGAAGGAGAAGGGGGACTTGATCTTCTCGCCATTTTAAGTCATGCTGTTGGTCTTGATCAGTAGGAGATGATGACCTTGAGAGTGAGTCGTAATCCCAGAGTGGATGGGTGACCTTCATTTCCCTCCCACTTTTATATCATGCAAGTTGTGTATAGGTGTAGGCAGCAGGAGGGGGTGTTATATTGACACAGAATAGGTATCAGGTTACATAGTGACCCTGAATTTATCACACGCAATTGCCCTGGAGGCGTGGGCAGTGACGTTGACTTAATTCGTTACCTGAGTCAGAACTGGCATTCCTCAACTACATTGACTGTTACTGCCTGTCCTCGTTGCTTTCTGGTCGTTAATACGACGGTGCTACAGCCTAGCCCGGTATACAGCTAGCCTTGTCTATTAACAAGTACGGTGGCGCTTCATAGTCATAATCTAGCCAGAAACTATGTCGTTGTTGTGGTCTTCAGGTCAAATATTGGTTTGACGCTTATCTCCCCACTAGTCTATCCCGTGTAAAGCCCTTTTATTTCGGCATTACTACGGCAACTTACATTCACTGGAACCTGCTTTCTATGGTCAATCCTTGGTCTCTTGTTACAACTTTTACATGCACACTCCTTTCCATTACACACTTGACATTCCCTGATGTCGCAGTCTGCATTCTACCAACCAATCCCTTCTCTGAGTCAAGTTGTGACAAACATTCCTTTTCTTCTCAATTAGATTCAGTGCCTCGTTGTTACTTCCGTACAAGGCTACGCTCCAGACATCTACTTTGAGAAGCGACTTCCGAATACGTACATTTATATGCGAAATTTTTTTATTGCCATTCGGCGTTTTATATCTCCTTTACTCCAGCCAATGTCACTTATTTTGCTTAATGGGAATACTCCACTGCTTTTAACGCCCCATTTCCTAAACTTATTCCCTCAGTATCCCCTGATTTAATTAGACTGCATTGCGTTACCCTTGTTTTACTTACGCTGATGCTAATCTAATATATTTTCAAGACATTAACAAAACTAGTGACGGGAGAGTAATCGAATTAAATCGGCTTAACTAATTGGTAAATGTAGTTACATTGTGTAGTGAAAGAATCCGCAACGTTTTGAACACATCTTTACAGTATGACCGATTGCTATGCTTGGTTGTTATGGTTATGGTCATTTTCTATAGTTTGATAACTGTGTTCATATCGTGTGCATTTGTTCCCCAGAAAAAATATTCCATACCTAAGAATTGAGTGTACGTACGAGTAGTATGTGAATAATAGCCTCTGGTTGTTGCACACTGATGACAAAATACTTGGTAGGATAGCGGGAAACAACAAAAGTTGAAAAAATGCAATCTAACCTTCGATATACCTTCACGAGGGAGACACGGACACGACAATACCCAGGTAACCAGAAAATGTTCTACGCCGGATTCACTTGTTCAGCAACAAAGTAAAGACTTAACGTTCTCGACGGGCGTGAAAACTTGTAAGCGGGATTTGGGCTTAAATAGTGTGAAGTCAGCGACGTCTTAACGCGAGAAGAGCAACTCACACTTCAATTTAGGGCCCTCGGTTGGACCGATTAAAGTCTAGAGTCACGCTGACGTCATCCCGCCGCCAGTGCCGTCACAGAATTTAATTGTCGCCTGCACAAATTCCTTGCAGCGTCACGTGTGTTACTTCCTAGCGTTCAAACTGCGCATCGATGCTTGATCATAGCAGTGAAATTTTCATTCGAAACCTTTTGACAATCAGCTTTCCAGAAAGACATTCGGGACCCGGAGCATCTTAATGTATTCTGTTCATTGTCCACTTTATAGTGTGTCCATCCCGATCGTCAAAAAAGGCTTCCGTCCTTCTTGGCATGGACTTGTCGGGTAATATATGGCCGTAGTAATTCGCACAAAATCTGTAGAAGCATCGTCCTGGGCATATTCTCTGTTAAAACATAGTAAACTTTCTTGTGGGAGAAAAGTTTCTGTCCACAACTCAATACTGATTTAGAAAGCATCGCTTGTGCAAAACTCAGCTTGCACTTTTATCCAACGATATTCTGCGAACAATGGGTCAACGACAATAGGCAAATTTTATATTCCAAAATTTCTGTGAATCGTTTGACAGACTGCTACAGTGCAGGCTATTGACGAAGTTCGATTCAGCAGTATAGGTTCTCAGGTATGTAAGTGGTTCTAAGACTTTTTAGACAACAAAACTTAGTACATTGTCCTGAACGCAAAACTATAGACCTATATCTCTGACGTCGATCTGTTGTAGAATTTTAGAACATGTTTTTTTGCTCGCGTATCATCTCGTTTCCGGAAACCAAGAATCTACTCTGTAGGAATCAACAAGGATTCCGGAAACAACGATCGCGTGAGACCCAACTCGTTTTATTTGTTCCTGAGACCCAGAAAACATTAGATACAGGCTCCCAGGTAGATGCTATTTTTCTTGACTTCCGGAAGGCGTTCGATACAGTTCCGCACTGTCGCCTGATAAACAAAGTAAGAGCCTACGGAATATCAGACCAGCTGTGTGGCTGGATTGAAGAGTTTTTAGCAAACAGAACACAGCATGTTGTTCTCAATGGAGAGACGTCTACAGACGTTAAAGTAATCTGTGGCGTGCCACAGGGGAGTGTTATGGGACCATTGCTTTTCACAATATTTATAAATGACCTAGTAGATAGTGTCGAAAGTTCCATGCGGCTTTTCGCGGATGATGCTGTAGTATATAGAGAAGTTGCAGCATTAGAAAATTGCAGCGAAATGCAGGAAGATCTGCAGCGGATAGACACTTGGTGCAGGGAGTGGCAACTGACCCTTAACATAGACAAATGTAATGTATTGCGAATACATAGAAAGAAGGATCTTTTATTGCATGATTAGATGATAGCGGAACAAACACTGGTAGCAGTTACTTCTGTAAAATATCTGGGAGTATGCGTACGGAACGATCTGAAGTGGAATGATCATATAAAATTAATTGTTGGTAAGGCGGATACCAGGTTGAGATTCATTGGGAGAGTCCTTAGAAAATGTAGTCCATCAACAAAGGAGGTGACTTACAAAACACTCGTTCGACCTATACTTGAGTATTGCTCATCAGTGTGGGTTCCGTACTAGATCGGGTTGATGGAGGAGATAGAGAAGATCCAAAGAACAGCGGCGCGTTTCGTCACAGGGTTACTTGGTAAGCGTGATAGCGTTACGGAGATGTTTAGCAAACTCAAGTGGCAGACTCTGCAAGAGAGGCGCTCTGCATCGCGGTGTAGCTTGCTCGCCAAGTTTCGAGAGGGTGCGTTTCTGGATGAGGTATCGAATATATTGCTTCCCCCGACTTATACCTCCCGAGGAGATCACGAATGTAAAATTAGAGCGATTCGAGCGCGCACGGAGGCTTTCCGACAGTCGTTCTTCCCGCGAACCATACGCGACTGGAACAGAAATGGGAGGGAATGACAGTGGCACGTAAAGTATCCTCCGCCACACACCATTGGGTGCCTTGCGGAGTATAAATGTAGATGCAGATGTAGAACGGCAAGGGTTCATCAGACACAAACGTATCATCGGGACTGCCCGAGGGAAATGTAATAGGAACACTCTTGTTCTCTGTGTAAATAAACGATCTGACGGATAACGTGAATAGCAGTATGTGACTGCTGATGACACAAAACGCAGAACGCAGCATGTCATTCTCAATGGAGAGATGTCTTCCGAAGTAAGAGTGATTTCAGGTGTGCCGTAGGGGGTGTCGTAGGACCGTTGCTATTCACAATATATCCAAATGACCTTGTGGATAACATCGGAAGTTCACTGAGCCTTTTTGCGGATGATGCTGTAGTATATCGAGAGGTTGTAACAATGCAAAATTGTACTGAAATGCAGGAGAATCTGCAACGAATTGACGCATGGTGCGGGGAATGGCAATTGAATGTCAGTGTAGACAAGTGTAACGTGCTGCGAATACACAGAGAGAAAGATCCTTTATTATTTAGCTACAATATAGCAGGTAAGCAACTGGAAGCAGTTAATTCCATAAATTATCTGGGAGTAGACATTAGGAGTGATTTAAAATGCAATGACCATATAAAATTAATCGTCGGTAAAGCAGATGACAACCTGAGATTCATTGGAATAATCGTAAAGAAATGCAGTCCGAAAACAAAGGAAGTAGGTTACAGTACAATTATTCGCCCACTGCTTGAATACTGCTCACCGGTGTGGGATCCGTACCAGATAGGGTTGATAGAAGAGACAGAGAAGATCCAACGGAGAGCAGCGCGCTTCGTTACAGGATCATTTAGTAATCGCGAAACCGTTACGGAGATGATAGATAAACTCCAGTGGAAGGATCTGCAGGAGAGACGCTCAGTAGCTCGGTACGGGCTTTTGTTGAAATTTCGAGAACATGCCTTCACCAAGGAGTCAAGCAGTATATTGCTCCCTCGTACGTATATCTCGCGAAGAGACGATGAGGATAAAATCAGAGAGATTAGAGCCCACAGAGGCATACCGATAATCTTTCTTTCCACGAGCAATACGAGACTGGAATAGAAGGGAGAAGCGATAGAGGTACTCAAGGTACCCTCCGCCACACACAGTCAGGTGGCTTGCGGAGTATGGATGTAGATGGAGATGACGCTGAAGTGTGAGGGGAAACTGGCTTCGTTCAGTGACTGTAGGAGAATGCAGGCTAACTTAGAATTTGTAGTTGGTGTGATGAATGGTAGCTTGCTCTTAATGTAGAAAACTGTAAGTTAATGTAGATGAGTAGGAAAAATAATCATGTAATGTTCGAATACAGCATTAATGGCATACCAATTGTCACAGTAACATCGATTAAATATATAGGTGTAATGTTACAGAAGGACATAAAATTGAATAGGTACGTGAGGTCTGTGGTAGGGAAGGCGAACAGCCCACTTCGGTTTATTGGGAGAATCCTAGTTTAGATCATCTATAAAGGAGACCGCGTACAGAACACTTATACTACTCGGGTGTTTGGCATCGCCACCATATCTGATTACGGGAAGACATCGAAGCAATTCAGAGTTCTACTGCTAGATCCGTACCTAAAGACTGGAAAATTGCTCTAGTCACACCAATACCCAAAAAGGAAAGTCCTGTATCACTAACGTCGATTTGCAGTAGGGTTTTAGAACATATACTATATTCGAACATTATGAAGTACCTCGAAGAAAACGATTTATTGACATATAGTCAGCACGGATTCAGAAAATATCGTTCTTGTGAAACACAACTAGCTCTTTATACTCATGAAGTAATAAGTGCTGTCGACAGGGGATATCCAATTGATTCCATATTTTCAGACTTCCAGAAGGCTTTCGACACCTTTCCTCACAAGCGTCTTCTAACCGAACTGCGTGCCTACTGAGTATCGCCTCAGTTGTGCGACTGGATTCGTGATTTCCTGTCAGAAAGGTCACAGTTCGTAGTAATAGACGGAAAGTCGTCGAGTAAAAGAGAAGTAATATCCGGCGTTCCCCAAGGAATTGTTACAGGCCGTCTATTGTTCCTGATCTATATTAACGACATAGGAGACAATCTGAATAGCCGCCTTAGATTGTTTGCAGATGATGCTGTCATTTAGCGTCTTGTAAAGTCATCAGATGATCAAAACGACTTGCAAAATGATTTCGACAAGATATCTGTATGGTGCGAAAAGTGGCAATTGACCCTGAATAAAGAAAAGTGCTAAATTATTCGCATGAGTGCTAAAGGAATGCAGCTAAATTTCGATTACGCGATAAGGCACACAAATCCGAGGGCTGCGAATTCAACTAAATAATTAGGTATTACAGTTACAAATAACCTAAATTGGAACGATCACATAGATAATATTGTGGGTAGAGCAAACCAAAGACTGCGATTCATTGGCAGATCACGTAGAAGGTACAACAGGTCTACCAAAGAGACTGCTTACACTACGCTTGTCCGCCCTATTATGGAGTATTGCTATGCGGTGTGGGATCCGCATCAGGTGGGACTGACGGATGACATCGAAAAAGTACAAAGAAGGGCAGCTCGTTTTGTATTATCGCGAAATAGGGGAGATAGTGTCACAGGCATGATACGTGAATTTTAGTGGCAATAATTAAAACAAAGGCGTTTTTCGTTGCGACGGGATCTTCTCATGAAATTTCAATCACGTTTTCTCCTCCGATTGCGAAAACATTCTGTTGGCACCCACCTACATAGGGAGAAATGATCATCACTATAAAAATAAGAGAAATCAGGGCTCGCACAGAAAAATTTAAGCGCTCGTTTTTCCCCGTGCCGATCGAGAGTGGAACGGTAGAGAGACAGCATGAAGGTGATTCATTGAACCCTCTGCCAGGCACTTTGTTGTGAATAGCAGAGTAATCACGTGGATGTAGATTTGTCACCAGTAGGTTCGATCAGCACACAAGTATTCCGGAAATGCCCTGTGATCCCAAATGGAGTTTCTGGAATATGATTTTCTTTTCGTGGAATACTACTGAGAAAGTTTAAAGAACCGACGTTTGCGACAGGCTGCAAAACGATTTTACTGTCAGTAACGTGCATCTCGCGCAAGGACCGCGAAGATTCACTCCTTTTGCGAATGTAACAGGAAAGGGAATGACTAACATTGATACAAGCTACCTTCCGCCATTAACCGTATGGTGGCTTGCGGAAAATGAATCAACTATAGATAAACATTAGAAAATTTTAGTAGAAGAGAAAAAAAGACAAAGACGTACTTGGATTTGATTGATAATAAATTAGAACTATGAAGAGAAAACTTCCGTCGAAGAACAGAAACAAAACCTATAAAATTGAGGGAACAATCATACCAGAAAAGAAAGTTGGAGAAAGACGGTGGACGTACCTGTCACCATCAAACCGAAATGTTTTCTTACCGTAACCTGTCGTTTTAGTGTAGGGTCAGACTATATACTGTGATAGATTGTCATCGTTCGTTGATTTGTTGTGTATTACGCCGATCAGCAATTTATATACTTTGTGTGAAATACATAAGGATTCCACGAGAGGTCCTATTGTTTCTATTTTTATTTCACTGCTAGTTTTGAGCTGTGCTCCTTGTTAGGCGACGACTGTATAAAATCAAGCTGATAGGGATATATAGCTGAGACTAAAATTACGTTGAAACTTCCTGGCAGATTACAACTGTGCGCCGGACCGACACTCAAACTCGGGAGCTTTGCCTTTCGTCGACAAGCAGGAGAGTTTCGGTGAAGTTCGGAAGGTAGGAGACGAGGTATTGGAAGAAGTACAGCTGTGAGGACGGGGCGTGAGTCGTGCTTGGGTAGCTCAGACGGTAGAGCACTTGCCCGCGCAAGGCAAAGGTCCCGAGTTCGAGTCTCGGCCCGGCACACAGTTTTAATCTGCCAGGAAGTTTCATATCAGCGCACACTCCGCTGAGGAGTGAAAATCATCTCATTCTGGAAATATCCCGTAGGCTGTGGCTATGCCATGTCTCCGTAATATATCCTTTCTGTCAGGAGTGCTTGCTCTACAAGGTCGGCTGGAGGGCTCCTGTGAAGCGTGGAAGGTAGGAGACGAGATACTGCAGGAAGTAAAGCTGTGAGAACCTGAGTCGTGCGTGGGTAGCCCAGACGGATGCCGGCATTGTAGCTCGGCATATTCGGTCAGAGAGTTAGCCGCCCTCTGTAATAGAAAACTGACTTAATAGAACGATGAACTTGAACAAGCGTCATGGGAAGTCCGCCCTGAACGAATAGAACGAACCATCACGCACAAAATGAGAGCAACAAAAAAAAAGTCGGTGGAGCACTTGCCCATGAAAGGGAAAGGTCCCAAGTTCGAATCTCGATCCGGCACACAGTTTTAATCTGCCAGGAAGTTTCATATCAGCGCAGACTCCGCTGCAGAGTGACAATCTCACTCTAAAATTACATTGTTTGACTTGTTGGAACAGCTTCCTTACATCGGCGATTGAGTGCAGAACGTTTCCTTGTTGTTAAGTCTATTCGCCAGTGATGTGATCGCTATCGTTGTCAGTAATTTTGTCGATGCCACTTCCGTTAAGGATCGATCTGTTCAGCTTGCGCAGATAATGGTTGTATTTCTTTTCTTTTCTTTTCTTTGTATGACATTTGTGCTTACGTATTATGTCTGGGATTTTTTGAAACGAAGATACATTCAGTTCCACAAGAAAGTGTACGCCATAAATTTAAATGTAACGTCAGCAGCGATATCTGTGGTAGTGGTCTCGAATCTGTAATCAATGCGCCTTTGCACAGTGTGTAAACAAACAGTATGAAATCGATTCCCGGCGGGGACAGGGATTTTCTCTGCCTCGTGATGACTGGGTGTTGTGTGCTGTTCTTAGGTTAGTTAGGTTTAAGGAGTTCTAAGTTCTAGGGGACTGATGACCATAGATGTTAAGTCCCATAGTGCTCAGAGCCAAACAGTATGAAAGCTGAATATTTTGCTTTTTGTCGCTTGTAGTTAGAAATGAGTGCAAAATATATGAAGCGTCACGAGGCAGTGTTGCTTGAAAATCATCCAAAGGGACCAAAGCTTTCATATTGGGTTGCTGTTAAAATTCTTAGAAAGGCAAATACATTGGTTGTAAAGTGGGTCAAACAATATGTAAGGTTGGAATCGTTGACGCTTTACCGGAGAGAGACCTGAGGTGCCAAGCTATAATCGTTAATGGCGGCGACTGGATTAACTATTAGGTAATTGTACAATTAGTAATAACATAAATTTTCATGTAAACATATATTTATAATAGTGTCTTTTATTTCATACAGATAACGGCGTACACTTTCTTGTGGAACTGACTGTATGTGAATATCTTAGGAGAGACAGCATAGACAAACATTTGAATGAACTGAATAAACAATCAGTCAACTTGCTAAACAAGTAGACATATCTACATAAATAAAGATGCGTGCAAAACTTTGAAAAAAGAAACCATAAAATGCCAAATTACGAAAACCCATAAATAGTCGTTAAAATCGTAACGGGAGGAATTTAACGTCAGTTCAAAAATGGTTCAAATGGCTCTGAGCACTATGGGACTCAACTGCTGAGGTCATTAGTCCCCTAGAACTTAGAACTACGAGGGCAGTTCAATAAGTAATGCAACACATTTTTTTTCTCGGCCAATTTTGGTTGAAAAAACCGGAAATTTCTTGTGGAATATTTTCAAACATTCCCGCTTCGTCTAGTTTAGTTTCATTGACTTCCGACAGGTGGCAGCGCTGTACGGAGCTGTTAAAATGGCGTCTGTAACGGATGTGCGTTGCAAACAACGGGCAGTAATCGAGTTTCTTTTGGCGGAAAACCAGGGCATCTCAGATATTCATAGGCGCTTGCAGAATGTCTACGGTGATCTGGCAGTGGACAAAAGCACGGTGAGTCGTTGGGCAAAGCGTGTGTCATCATCGCCGCAAGGTCAAGCAAGACTGTCTGATCTCCCGCGTGCGGGCCGGCCGTGCACAGCTGTGACTCCTGCAATGGCGGAGCGTGCGAACATACTCGTTCGAGATGATCGACGGATCACCATCAAACAACTCAGTGCTCAACTTGACATCTCTGTTGGTAGTGCTGTCACAATTGTTCACCAGTTGGGATATTCAAAGGTTTGTTCCCGCTGGGTCCCTCGTTGTCTAACCGAACACCATAAAGAGCAAAGGAGAACCATCTGTGCGGAATTGCTTGCTCGTCATGTGGCTGAGGGTGACAATTTCTTGTCAAAGATTGTTACAGGCGATGAAACATGGGTTCATCACTTCGAACCTGAAGCAAAACGACAATCAATGGAGTGGCGCCACACCCACTCCCCTATCAAGAAAAAGTTTAAAGCCATACCCTCAGCCGGTAAAGTCATGGTTACAGTCTTCTGGGACGCTGAAGGGGTTATTCTGTTCGATGTCCTTGCCCATGGTCAAACGATCAACTCTGAAGTGTATTGTGCTACTCTTCAGAAATTGAAGAAACGACTTCAGCGTGTTCGTAGGCACAAAAATCTGAACGAACTTCTCCTTCTTCATGACAACGCAAGACCTCACACAAGTCTTCGCACCCGAGAGGAGCTCACAAAACTTCAGTGGACTGTTCTTCCTCATGCACCCTACAACCCCGATCTCGCACCGTTGGATTTCCATATGTTTGGCCCAATGAAGGACGCAATCCGTGGGAGGCACTACGCGGATGATGAAGAAGTTATTGATGCAGTACGACGTTGGTTCCGACATCGACCAGTGGAATGGTACCGTGCAGGCATACAGGCCCTCATTTCAAGGTGGCGTAAGGCCGTAGCACTGAATGAAGATTACGTTGAAAAATAGTGTTGTGTAGCTAAAAGATTGGGGAATAAACTGGTGTATTTCAATGCTGAATATAACAACCCCAGTTTCAGAAAAGAAATGTGTTGCATTACTTATTGAACTGCCCTCGTAGTTAAACCTAACTAACCTAAGGAAATCACAAACATCCATGCCCGAGGCAGGATTCGAACCTGCGACCGTAGCGGTCTTGCGGTTCCAGACTGCAGCGCCTATAACCGCACGGCCACTTCGGCCGGCTTAACGTCAGTAAAAAGCTTTGCGCATACAGGGTGTAACTCAGTACCCTGTACAGACTTTAGGACCTGTGAGGACAGGTTTCTTACACCAAAACAAGAAAATACTGTGTAGCAAACATGGACTCTAAAATGCATAGACCGCATCTCGTGGTCATGCGGTAGCGTTCTCGCTTCCCACGCCCGGGTTCCCGGGTTCGATTCCCGGCGGGGTCAGGGATTTTCTCTGCCTCGTGATGGCTGGGTGTTGTGTGATGTCCTTAGGTTAGTTAGGTTTAAGTAGTTCTAAGTTCTAGGGGACTGATGACCATAGATGTTAAGTCCCATAGTGCTCAGAGCCATTTGAACCATTTTGAAAATGCATAACCTAATGGCAATGAGCACTTGTTCATCTTCGATACTGTGAAAGACACCTCTTCCGCTGCAAATCCTTCGTTTTCCAAATCTAGGGAGGAGGCAGTATGGACTAAAACAAAAAAAAAGTTCCATCAACATGTGCTCTAAAATGCATGTTTTGAGAACTTGAAACATCCTCTTAGAAAAATTTTATAAATGACAGTGCTGGAAAACCTCTACGTTATTTGATTTTCAAACAGCTGAGCAGAACTGAACGTACCCAGACATTTCTCTCTTTACTTATTCTGATCATCACTAACCTGACACACAATATTTTTTCTAGCGCAACGCAATCTGACTTTCAATAATCCCTGACTAACAATAACCTATACCTTTCATAAATCACTTACCTCACAAACATCTTCGTTACTCAAACTACTGCAATACAGCGTGCGCCAATACTGCCAGCCGTTTCCGACCACAGCGCCCTATTCTGCCTGTTTACATATCTCTAAAGTTTAATACTCATGCCTACACCAATTTCTTTGTCGCTTCAGTGTAGATGCGTAGTTGTTTTTCTGATGTCCCAACCTATTATAGATATTCGGTTAACGAGCAAGTAGAACTCCATATATTTATATTCTGCTTTAACACCTGGAAAAATAGTATATGGACACCTTCAGCGCAGTCACAGTTTTTTTTATATTCCAACGGATTATATACACTGTCTAGTTGACGCTAGTGAACCGATGGCGTGGAATATATAAATTGCGCTCAAAGTGCCCGTATACTACTAACGCCAAAGAGACCTCGAAGATAGGACACAACTTCCGGCCTCATCACGGTAGTAATGTAACGCCTCCTGACTAAATTACCTACTGGTGATTATGTTATGGACTCATGATAACCCTTACCGTGAGGTCTGGCCCTGGACCCGTATGACTGACGAATGAAATCTGGTCGCATTGTTTCTTCTCAAAGCCTCGACGAACAGATACGTCCATCGTGTTCGTGATTCTTGTGAGGTGTGGCGACTCCAGTGAGCCTTCTCCAGCTGCCGTCTTCAGGGAAGCCGTCGCAGTGGTCACCGTGTGGATACGCGTCTCGCTGGAAACGGGCCCATTTCCTCCATGACGATGCTGCGCGATTCTGTAAGGCTAAGGAACGCTATGTCTGCACCTTGATCCACAAATCGCGTGGGGCTGCTGAGATCCATATTCGCATGACAATCACCAACGCAGTATTGCGGAACGATAGACACGGCTTCGACAGGTCGCGAACCTATCACTGAGCAATTCCCACAATCGCTGTTAGAGTGCTCTTTCTCACACAATGCATGACATCTTCTCACCATCAGCAGACACCCAAATGCGAATTTTTAATATGGAACCCTCTGCTTGATCTGTACTTATGCGCCGGCCAGGGTGGCCGAGCGGTTCTAGGCGCTACAGTCTGGAACCGCGCGACCGCTATGGTCGCAGGTTCGAATCCTGCCTCGGGCATGGATGTGTGTGATGTCCTTAGGTTAGTTAGGTTTAAGTAGTTCTAAGTTCTAGGGGACTGATGACCTCAGAAGTTTAGTCCCATAGTGCTCAGAGCCATTTTTTTGTCCTTATGCGTAGAATCTAGACGCCGTTATGCGTTCCTTCTTTCTGTGATTGTTTTCAAATGCTAGTCATTTGCACATCCAGGTAATGATTACAATCCATGCCATGTGAGTGGTTGCATGCCACCTTCGTGGTGTTGCAATTTCAATGGCTAATAGTGCACTATTGCACACTTGTGTGTCTGAGTACCACTAAACAAACTAAAAAAGACTGAACGAGAAATTGGAGGCAAGAGAAGATTTTGAGAACATCCTTTATCTTGTTCAAAGGAAATGGTGAATAGAGATGTCGGCATGATCGTGAGCCACAAATCCAGTTCACTGATGTGATGGGTGGACGATGAGTTGCTTTTATAGAAATGAGAATTAGCTAGCCATATCGCCGGTTTTGTATTTATTTTCTGGAGCAGGCAACAACGACTGCTAGATTCTATCAAGTGGAAACGGACCAGCAAGAGATGAGGGTCAGTTATCGTGAGATCGAAGGACAAGTTCGATGCGGGGAAATTCATCAGGAATGGCAGGATTAAAGAACAAGGAGAGCAATGAACAAACGAGCAACGAATGTCAGCTTAGCGCGGTACTCAAAAAAAGTTCAAATGGCAATGAGCACTATGGGACTTAACATCTCAGGTCATCAGTCCCCTAGAACTTAGAACTACTTAAACCTAACTAACTTATGGACATCACACACATCCATGGCCGAGGCAGGATTCAAACCTACGACCGTAGCAGTCGCGCGGATCCGGACTGAAGCGCATAGAACCGGTATTCAGATGGAAAGAAATATTGAAGAAGAACATCAATAATAAGAAAAGTAGAAGATAAAATGTTTGCGATCTGTAATATCGATATCCAAGGCAAGTTGACTTTCTAAGAAACAAAGTAATTACACTCCGCATCTACGGGCATTTTTTGTGTGTTCTTTGATTCAATACAAAAGAAAAATGAATCAAAATTTGCCAAGAAAATACAGTAAATTTATTTACTGAATAATCTGAAAAATGTCCTCCTCTGACCGGCATTGATTGTTTAATGAAGAGAAAGTACTGAGTGTTAACATACAATGATACCCTGTTGTTGTTATTGTTGTTGTGGTCTTCAGTCCTGAGACTGGTTTGATGCAGCATGCTACCCTATCCTGTGCAAGCTTCTTCATCTCCCAGTACTTCCTACAACCCACATCCTTCTGAATCTGCTTAGTGTATTCATCTCTTGGTCTCCCTCTACGATTTTACCCTCCACGCTGCCCTCCAATGCTAAATTTGTGATCCCTTGATGCCTCAGAACATGTCCTACCAACCGGTCCCTTATTCTTGTCAAGTTGTGCCACAAACTCCTCTTGTCCCAAATTCTATTCAATACTTCATTATTAGTTATGTGATCTACCCATCTGATCTTCAGCATTCTTCTGTAGCACCACATTTCGAAAGCTTCTATTCTCTTCTTGTCCAAACTAATTATCGTCCATGTTTCACTTCCATATGTGGCTACACTCCATACAAATACTTTCAGAAAAAACTTCCTGACACTTAAATCCATACTCGATGTTAACAAATTTCTTTTCTTGAGAAACGCATTCCTTGCCTCTACATTTTATATCTTCTCTACTTCGACCATCATCAGTTATTTTGCTCCGCAAATAGCAGAATTGATTTACTACTTTAAGTGTCTCATTTCCTAATCTAATTCCCTCAGCATCAAATGGTTCAAATGGCTCTGAGCACTATGGGACTTAACATCTGAGGTCATCAGTCCCCTAGAACTTAGAACTACTTAAACCTAACCAACCTAAGGACATCACACACATCCATGCCCGAGGCAGGATTCGAACCTGCGACCGTAGCGGCCGCGAGGTTCCAGACTGAAGCGCCTAGAACCGCTCGGCCACCAGCGGCCGGCCCCTCAGCATCATCCGATTTAATTCTACTACATTCCATTATCCTCGTTTTGCTTTTGTTGATGTTCATCTTATATCCACCTTTCAAGACACTGTCCATTCCGTTCAGCTGCTCTTCCAAGTCCTTTGCTGTGTCTGACAGAATTACAATGTCATCGGTGAACCTGAAAGGTTTTATTTCTTATCCATGGATTTTAATACCTACTCCGAATTTTTCTTTTGTTTCCTTTACTGCTTGCTCAATATAGAGATTGAATAACATCGGGGAGACGCTACAACCCTGTCTCACTCCCTTCCCAACCACTGCTTTCCTTTCATGCTCCTCGACTCTTATAACTGCCATCTGGTTTCTGTACAAATTTTAAATAGCCTTTCGCTCCCTGTATTTTACCCCTGCCACCTTTAGAATTTGAAAGAGGGTATTCCAGCCGACATTGTCAGAAGCGTTCTCTAAGTCTACACCCTACACGGACTATTACAGTAAATTCCGTTGTACCAGTAGGGATGAAAAGGGCGTTAAGGATACTTTAAGTACTAATGTTTAAATAATGTGATTATACAACGAGAAATATGCGGAAGCAATCGAACATGACATGTAACTCCATTTACGGAACAAGTTATGTTACTGAACGTAGTTCCTGTGCCGTACAAGTCATCTTGACGCACATTGTTACGTGCGTTATCTGTCTGTCTTATGAGAACACTTAATATTTCGTCGCTTGGCTGGTATACGTAAGCTCTTCCTCCTCACCACAGGAAGCAACGCTGTCCAACTGCGTGTCGCAAATCCTCTCTGCGGCCCACATCCGCTGCGAAAGCGTGTGGTCAAGCCTTACGCAAGCTGCAGCTTCTGAGCAGTCCAGCTGAATGGAGCAGCTAGCAAGAAATGGCAGTCGACTAATGTAAAAGGGCGATAGGTTTCAAAATATTCAAATGTTCCTAATGGACCAAGCTGCTGAGGTCACCGGTCCCTAGACTTACACACTACTTAATCTAACTTACGCTAAGGACAACACACCCATCCATGCCCGAGGGAGGACTCGAACCTCCGGCGGAAGGGACCGCGCGATTTGTGACATGGCTCCTCTAACCGCGCACCCACTCCACGCGGCGAAAGTTTTTCTTGCTGCCAGCATCTACTCTCGCAGAGAGAATTGTGGGCCATGTACCAATCGAGCTTTCATGTGGAAGAGACGTGGGGCCTGCCGTTCGCGTATATCTTTTCCTTGTCCACCGTATGCACGTCACACTTGTAAATCAAACGGGAGGCTACTATTTAAAAGGTCGTAGAATTCCGACGCTGAATATTCCTGCATTGTGTCCGTAAGTATGGGGAAAAATGTGAAAGCTGGCTGAGATCTCCCTCAGATGGGACATAAAAACCAACGTGGACGAGCAGTTGGCCGATTTTTGTGACGTGAAAACGCCAACTTTCACGTTGCGGAGCATTTCCAAGCGTGAAAATCGGAATAAGGCTCATCAGATTTTTGTTTCGTGGAGAGGAAAGTGGTCAATGAGATGTAACATCGATTGCTACGGCAAAGGCAGAACATAAGTGACGTCATATTGGATTACGTCGTTTCCGTATTGGTTGAAAACAGTCTTGGTTGCAATTTTAGTTTTTATTTTTCAACTACGCGTTTCGCCTTATTTAGGCATCTTCACGTTGATCTTAATTTGGTATTTCTTAGAACGATCCTTTAGACAGTGTACCCAAAGGGCATGGTCAATACATCAGGCCAACATCGCCTTCGTTAAACTCAGTAAAAAATTTTCTAGATGGACGCGAGGGACAGCCATGCGGATAAGGTGCTTGTCATCTCGACTGCTAGTGATACGAGGCCGTTGGGATCCAGCACGGCGTTCCGTATTACCCTCCTGAACCCACAGATTCCATATTCTGCTAACAGTCATTGGATCTCGACCAACGGGAGCACCAATGTCGCGATACGATAAACCACAATCGCGATAGGCTACAATCCGACCTTTATCAAAGTCGGAAACGTGATGGTACGCATTTCTCCTCCTTACACGAGGCATCACAACAACGTTTCACCAGGCAACGCCGGTCAACTGCTGTTTGTGTATGAGAAATCGGTTGGAAACTTTCCTCATGTCAGCACGTTGTAGGTGTCGCCACCGGTGCCATCCTTGTGTGAATGCCCTGAAAAGCTAATCATTTGCATATCACAGCATCTTCTTCCTGTCGGTTAAATTTCGCGTCTGTAGCACGTCATCTTCGTGGTGTAGCAATTTTAGTGGCCAGTAGTGTAGTTTCTCATTTATTACGACAGTGCTGTCGCATTCGGTAATAGCAAGGTTTACATCTCCGTTTCCGCAGATTCACCGGGACGGTTGCTACGAAATACTGCAGCCGATTATCGGCCGCACCTTCGTCCCCTAGTGACCTCTGCGGGTTGTGTAGCCTTGAAATTCGCCTTCCTTCTTCCGCAACGGTCCAGAACCGCGTTAGGGCCATAAGCGGCCTGTCTGTTCGTATCAAGCCGAACGGGAGTGACGAAGGTCGATACTGACTAGTGTAATAAGCTTTACGAGATGCTCCGTAGTTGAGGATGCGATGTATTTGCGCGGAACTTGCCGCTCTTTTCATCAATCCGAGCTTCATCTTATCGACTGCTTGAGATGAAAACTCTTTTCTAAAGTACAGTCTAATTTTCTTTCGCAATAAAAGTTGGTTCTGATAAAGCGTGACGGCCACTGTCGATCAGTAAATGAAATGGCTCGAAATTCTCCGTCCCTTTTCATATCGATCTTTTCACTTGCATTTCCTTTATACGTTTTCTTCGTGTGATTGAAGTTTTCGTATTTGTTTCTTTTGTAGTAACTATCCCCCAACTGTGTTAACACGTAGTCAGAACATGTAGCCAGAACAAGGTGTTAGGGGTTTTGTTATTCAATAGCTTCGTACACTAATTCTGTAAAGCCTTTTTTTTTTTTTAGAAAATCCTTTTGAGACTGTTGAAGTATTTCAGTGAAAGCATTTCGATTCTGGAAACTTATTGAACGTCAAAGGCAGTGTTTTAGTACTATTAATGAAGTAAAACATTTATAACTCTCGTACTTCTTTGCAAAGACAAAATCCCATTTAAGTTTCGTAATCCTCTGATAAGACAGTATCGTTTGATATACATCACAAAAACATTCTGTTTCATCTTTACTTGGTATTTTTTCTGTTGATTGTCACCGTGGTATATTTTTAGTCCTTACGACCTTCCCCCTTTCAGGCCGATTCAATCAGTTTATTATTAAAAAAAAATTTGCATGTGAACTGAATCGGCATCTTCTGAGGGACGCAGAATGCCATTTGTATGCACCGAATTATCTATATAAATTATCATCGCCGTAATTTAAGATTGCAAGACAATTAATTTGCATCAGAATACACACAATAATTCTGTAATATAACTCATTTGACGCCATAAAGATGACGTGACAAGCAGACCCCTCAGTTGGGGGTGACTGGTTTAGCACGATCTGACAGCTGCTGCTGTACATACATATTTTCAAGATGACGCTCTTTTGCCGACGGTGAGTGTTTAAGGAGACCATACACCGAAGCTGATCAGTCTTCTATTCATACCCCAAGGACATAAACATTGTATCCAGTCTGTCTGCATACAGAGTAAATTCCGCGGCAAGTATGAGAAAGTGTTCAAACTGTTTGCGTAGCGTGTATCTAAGGCGGGTACCAGCCCGTTATTCGCCTACTGGTACGTGGGAAAGCACCTAAAAAGCACAGCCAAGCTAGCCAGCACCTCGATACCTCGTCGTTAATGAGCCGAGCAAATTCGATCCGGAGCCGGCATACTTCCCCGTCACGAAAGCGATCGTGTTAATAGGCGCCTCTACTGGGACGAGTGGCGCTGTATTGCTTTTGCCTAGTGTGAAGTTGGCTACAGCGATGCAGCGGGAGAGTTTAGTTCGTCTCAAATGGCTCTGAGCACTGTGTGACTTAACATCTGAGGTCACCAGTCACCTTGAACTTAGAACTACTTGAACCTAACTAACCTAAGGATATCACACGCATCCATGCCCGAGGCAGGATTCGAACCTGCGACCGTAGCAGTCGCGCGGTTCCGGACTGAAGCGCCTAGAACCGCTCGGCCACAACGGCCGGCATCATTGTGTCCTGCATCATTTCACTCAGTACTGGTCTTCTCACGAGCTCCGTAAAACTTTGTTGCTATAAGACAACTATTTTACCGAATAGTATCACGAATCCATCTTTCGAACTATATTTTTTGTCTATTTTTTCTCTGTTACGTAACTGAAGGTGCTATTCCTACGACGTACATATACGTGCAATACATGTCTCTCTCTCTCTCTCTCTCTCTCTCTCTCTCTCTCTCTCTCTCTCCCTCCTCGCTGGATAGTCACAAATGAACACAGCATCGTCGAATTCACACTATGTTTCCCGACGAATACGATGTGCTGTTAAAAACACTCGGGAAAACAATACATATCGCCTGCCGCAATAGGACAGTACCACCTAGTATCTGGAATATCTTTGTAGAAGCGTCAATTTGACGAAGAAGGAACGAAATTCTGCCTATTTTGTACTTCGCTTTAAAACCAAATGCGAAAGAATAATTGTAGTGTTGGGAACCTATGTCGGAACGTATCGGATCACTTTATCGTAACATCTGGCGACGACTAGTCGTTATTCATCACGGGAAACGGAAACATATGTTTCCATGAGCTTAATGACAACACTTCGCAGCAAAATTGTATACTGTGGTATTACCAAAATAATGTCCTACACAGTATTACGCTGGGTGAACATTAATACAAACTATAGGGTCGGATTACTGACTGGAAATGGAGAACAAGTGATATGAACTTGTGTCTGGGAATGCATCGTTGTCACGGTAGAGGGTGCTGAGGAATGACAATTCCTCTGACAGCGTGCCGTGAGTTCCTTGTGTGTTGCAGGCTGTCTGACTGATGCAGCATACTGTAACCAGCAGAATGGTCTGGAATTCATGTCGGGAATAAGGTGAGATAGTGTTTCTCTACAGCCTATCATATGGAAACGGTCGACAGGTAGCACGGATGTACCAAAACAAATACCCTCATAGACACCAATCACATCACACAACATTTCAAGCCCTTTTTGGGCGTTTGTGTGATTATAGGCCCTTTCAGATAGACGAACGTGCAGAAAGGCGGCAGACTGTTGCATACATCAGATTTGGAGGACCGGGTCCTGCAGGATACTGAGACGAACCCCAGTACAAGTTCCAAGCAAGTGGCCCGCCAACATGGTTATACCCAAAGTACGGTTATGTGTATCCTGCATGGTTCAAATGGTCCAAATGGCTCTGAGCATTATGGGACTTAACACCTGAGGTCATCAGTCCCCTAGAACTTAGAACTACTTAAACCTAACTAACCTAATGACACCACACACATCCATGCCCGAGGCAGGATTCGAACCTGCGACCGTACCGGTCGCGCGGTTCCAGACTGCAGCGCCTAGAGCCGCTCGGCCACCCCGGCCGGCTATCCTGCATGACAACCGCTACAACCCGCATCAGCTGCATTGTCACTGAGGCCACTTTGAACATGTGTTGTGACGCGGATGCGATGCTTCTCTGTATTGTGTTACGGGACGATTTGTTATCGCTGCATTTTCGCACAGATGCTCGTAGGACCGTTCGTCCTCAATTTCCAACCAGGAACCTGTCCCTGCAGTTTGTCGGTTTTATTAAACACCACCCTGTGTATAAACGGTTGCAATGTTTGTAACGATCAGGCTTAGTGTATTTTATTCAGAGATACAGTATTCGTAAAACATTAAACTGCCTGTTTTCACCCGTATGGTGAGAACGACATGTAACACATGTGAATTTGAAAGCGTTAGTTTCAACACCGTTGATTCTTATTTTAAAAATCAAAATAGACGTATCTAGAGCGCCATAGATACACGACTGGCCATTAAAATTGCTACACCAAGAAGAAATGCAGATGATAAACGGGTATTCATTGGACAAATATATTATACTACAACTGACATGTGATTACATTTTCACGCAATTTGGGTGCATACAACCTAAGAAATCAGTACCCAGAACAACCACCTCTGGCCGTAATAACGGCCTTGATACGTCTGGGCATTGAGTCAGAGCTTGCATGGCGTGTACAGGCACAGGTGCTCATGCAGCTTCAACACGATACCACAGTTCATCAAGAGTAGTGACTGGCGTATTGTGACGAGACAGTTGCTCGGCCACCATTGACCAGACTTTTTCAATTGGTGAGAGATCTGGAGAATGTGCTGGCCAGGCCAGCAGTCCAACATTTTCTGTATCCAGAAAGGCCCGTACAGGACCTGCATCATGCGGTCGTGCATTATCCTGTTGAAATGTAGGGTTTCGCAGGGATCGAATGAAGGGTAGAGCCACGGGTCGTAACACATCTGAAATGTAGCTTCCACTGTTCAAAGTGCCGTCAATGCGAACAAGAGGTGACCGAAACGTGTAACCAATGGCACCCCATACCATCACTCGGGGTGATACGCCAGTATGGCGATGACGAATAAACGCTTCCAATGTTTGTTCACCGCGATGTCTCCAAACGCGAATGCGACCGTCATGATGCTGGAAACAGAACCTGGATTCATCCGAAAGAATGACGTTTCGCCATTCGTGCACCCAGGCTCGTCGTTGAGTACACCATCGCAAGCGCTCCTGTCTGTGATGCAGCGGCAAGGGTAACCGCAGTCATGGTCTCCGAGGTGATAGTCCATGCTGCTGCAAACGACGTCGAACTGTTCGTGCAGATGGTTGTTGTCTTGCAAACGTCCCCATCTGTTGACTCGGGGATCGAGACGTGGCTGCACGATCCGTTACAGCCATGTGGATGAGATGACTGTCATCTCGCCTGCTAGTGATACGAGGCCGCTGGGATCCAGCACGGTGTTCCGTATTACCCTCCTGAACCCATAGATTCCATATTCTGCTAACAGTCATTGGATCTCGACCAACGCGAGCAGCAATGTCGCAATACGATAAACCGCAATCGCGATAGGCTACAATCCGACCTTGATCAAAGCCGGAAACGTGATGGTACTCATTTCTCCTCCTTACACGAGGCATCGCAACAACGTTTCACCAGGCAACGCCGGTCAACTGCTGTTTGTGTATGAGAAATCGGTTGGAAACTTTCCTCACGTCAGCACGTTGTAGGTGTCGCCACCGGCGCCAACCTTGTGTGAATGCTCTGAAAAACTAGTAATTTGCATATTACAGCATCATCTTCCTGTCGGTTAAATTTCGCGTCTGTAGCATCTTCGTGGTGTAGCAATTTTAATGGCCAGTAGTGTAGTTATCGTTTGTGGCACTTTACAGCTGAGTAGCACAATTAATATTGTTAAAAATATTAAGTAAAAAAATGGATCAAATGGCTCTGAACACTATGGGACTTGGCATCTGAGGTCATCAGTCCCCTAGAACTTAGAACTACTTAAACCTAACTAAACTAAGGACATCACACACATCCATGCACAAGGCAGGATTCGAACCTGCGACCGTTGCGGTCTCGCGGTTCCAGACTGAAGCGCCTAGAACCGCACGGCCACACCGGCCTGCAAAATATTGAGTAGCGGCGACTTTAATGATAATATGTTATTCATCAACCGCCTTCTTTAACGAATCTTATTTGTATGTAATTATTTCGTCTATTATATTCTTTACAAGCTACGCATCTGTGGGGATGACGGCAAGTTTTATTGAAGGGAGATACGGTGCCCTGGCCACTATCATGTGCGAACTTGTTTGCGCCACTTGGCGCGTGGCGGCGCTGCCGCGGCCGGCCCGGCAGGAAGGCGTATTAAAAGGGCGTGCCGCCGCTGGGTGCGCACTCAGTCGCCTGCCGCCGCCAGAGGTGAGTCTCTCTTCCTGTCACTCCAGCCCATCAACAACAATGCCACGTGCCCTCGTCGTCACTTCGCAATTTTCCGCCACCGTCTCCGATCGTCTCGCGGCAGAACAGTGGTAACAAACATTTTTTCTGCGTCAGAGTGCGATAGTATCACCTATCGGAATCTCGGCTGTGATGACAGTTTCATGTCTGGCGTAGTCAGAGTTTAGGCGTGATAGTGAGTTCACGAAGCCATCAAATGTAAATACGAAATACAAGTTATTAACTTACAGAGCGCCTACATGTTAATTGTGGTTGGGCGGGTCTGTCGGATACGGCGGTCCATTGAGTAAGCCCACGGTTTGCTTTGTTATATACTAAACGTACATGGGTGCGGGACAGATGGTTAGTGTATTCAAGTTCGGTATACTGCTATTCTGCTTTCACAAATGACCGGCACTTTTTCCTTTACAAAGATCACGGTGAAAGACTGAATTTTACTGTAGGTGGATGTCTAGGTTAATCTGAAAGGTGGCAGTTTCATTGACAGTTAAAGTAGCCTGCTTACGTTATGTGACAATAGTCTTTTGATTACTAATTCTGGTTGAGCTTATCTTCGCGCTGATTTACTCTAAGAAATATACGAAGCATCCAATTTTTGTGTAGCTTGATTTATGCCAAAACATGTTTCGCGTTTTCATTCACCATCAAATGGCGTAATACGTTTACATATTCGTCAGCATAACGTTTTTCTCGACTGCGTTGTAAACGCTGCAGCTTCCTTTTGTTCCGTAGCCGGCCGGTGTGGTAGAGCGGTTCTAGTGGCTTCAGTCTGGAACCGCGCGACCGCTACGGTCCCAAGCTCGAATCCTGCCTCGGGCATGGATGTGTGTGATGTCCTTAAGTTAGTTAGGTTTAAGTAGTTCTAAGTTCTAGGGGACTGATGACCTTAGATGTTAAGTCCCATAGTGCTCAGAGCCGTTTGAACCATATTTATTTTATTTTATTTTTTTTCTGAACTTGTGGCTCATTTTTCCACCTTTTTATGCGTAGCATAAATACTTTTAGGTTCATCTATGCGTTTGTCGCCACATTATGAGTGCTACGCTACATCGGCGAAGTGTGTGTGTTATACACACAAAGGCGGAAAAAGGAGCCACAAATTACAGAAAAACGGAAGCTGCAGCTTTAAAACGCAGTCAATAGAAACGTTACGCTGATGAAGATGTAAATGTATTACGCCAGTTGAAGGTGGATTAAGACGCTAAGCACGTCTTGGTATGAATAAAGCTGTACAAAAGTGAATGCTTGTTTATTTCTTCAAATAATAAAAAGTAGTGCAGTATAACACGGCGTTTGTGTCATCTCTATAGGGCAGTTTTCGTTATAACTAAAACTTAATTCAGGAAAGCTGTATTAATCAATAGACAAATTTCCGATCCGTATTTGGGTCAAATTATGTGCGTATGTCGTGCTTAAAGTGTGAAAAATTCAAGGGGGGGGGGCGGCACTAAGTATCTATCCGGCTACGGAAAACGCCTTTGAGGATTTCATCTCGGAGTTTCGGGTGAATTGTACAATAGACCTGCTCTTTGGATATAAATTGTTGAAGCGCGTGAAAGTTTGTAATGTTAAGTAAGATAAAGAGGTCGAACACGTTGTCCCGTAAACGCCGTTTCCCAGCCCTGCAACCGTTTTCCACACATCCTGGCGACATTTGCAGTGTACCGCAAGTCTCTAGAGGAACGGAAGGTTCCAAATGATTGGGAAAGAGCACAGGTAGTCCCAGTCTTCAAGAAGGGTCGTTGAGCAGATGCGCAAAATTATAGACCTATATCTCTGGCGTCGATCTGTTGTAGAATTTTAGAACATGTTTTTTGCTCGCGTATCATGTCGTTTCTGGAAACCCAGAATCTACTCTGTAGGAATCAACATGGATTCCGGAAACAGCGATCGTGTGAGACCCAGCTTGCTTTATTTGTTCATGAGACCCAGAAAATATTAGATACAGGCTCCCAGGTAGATGCTATTTTTCTTGACTTCAAAATGGTTCAAATGGCTCTGAGCACTATGGGACTCAACTGCTGAGGTCATTAGTCCCCTAGAACTTAGAACTAGTTAAACCTAACTAACCTAAAGACATCACAAACATCCATGCCCGAGGCAGGATTCGAACCTGCGACCGTAGCGGTCTTGCGGTTCCAGACTGCAGCGGCTTTAACCGCACGGCCACTGCGGCCGGCTTTCTTGACTTCCGGAAGGCGTTCGATACAGTTCCGCATTGTCGCCTGATAAAGTAAGAGCCTACGGAATATCAGACCAGCTGTGTGGCTGGATTGAAGAGTTTTTAGCAAACAGAACACAGCATGTTGTTCTCAATGGAAAGACGTCTACAGACGTTAAAGTAACCTCTGGCGTGTCACAGGGGAGTGTTATGGGACCATTGCTTTTCACAATATGTATGACTGACCTAGTAGATAGTGTCCGAAGTTCCATGCGGCTTTTCGCGGATGATGCTGTAGTATACAGAGAAGTTGCAGCATTAGAAAATTGCAGCGAAATGCAGGAACATCTGCAGCGGATAGGCACTTGGTGCAGGGAGTGGCAACTGACTCTTAACATAGACAAATGTAATGTATTGCGAATACATAGAAATAAGGATGCTTTATTGTATGATTATATGATAGCGGAACAAACACTGGTAGCAGTTACTTCTGTAAAATATCTGGGAGTATGCGTACGAACGATTTGAAGTGGAATGATCATATAAAATTAATTGTTGGTAAGGCGGGTACCAGGTTGAGATTCATTGGGAGAGTCCTTAGAAAATGTAGTCCATCAGCAAAGAACGTGGCTTACAAAACACTCATCCGACCTATACTTGAGTACTGCTCATCAGTGTGGGATCCGCACCAGGTCGGGTTGACGGAGGACATAGAGAAGATCCAAAGAAGAGCGGCGCGTTTCGTCACAGGGTTATTTGGTAAGCGTGATAGCGTTACGGAGATGTTTAGCGAACTCAAGTGGCAGACTCTGCAAGAAAGGCGTTCTGCATCTCAGTGCAGCTTGCTGTCCAGGTTTCGAGAGGGTGCGTTTCTGCATGAGGTATCGAATATATTGCTTCCCCCTACTTATACCTCCCGAGGAGATCACGAATGTAAAATTAGAGAGATTCGAGCGCGCACGGAGGCTTTCCAGCAGTCGTTCTTCCCGCGAGCCATACGCGACTGAAACAGGAAAAGGAGGTAATGACAGTGGCACGTAAAGTGCCCTCCGCCACACACCGTTGGGTGGCTTGCGGAGTATATATGTAGATAGAACAGACGCTGGGCCATAATAACCCTCCCTTTGCGTTAGTCGCTTATCACAGTGACTTTATATGTACGTGGGTTGCCCAGAAAGTAATGTACCACATTTTTTTCTTGAACAGTTCTTTTTGGACATAATGAGAATTACACACACGAAAGAATGGTGTTTAATCTATATGTATATTTTTCACGTTATCTCCATCCTGTTCTATGGCCTTCCTCCAGCGCGAAACAAGAGCGTGTATGTCCTGTCGGTACCAATTCTCGGTCTGGCGGCGGGGCCAGTGCTTCACTGTGTGAACTTCCTTTGCTGATTGACAAATGCAGTGCCAACTGCCGAGTCGTTCTCGCGAATGACAACATCAGCTCGCTGCAACGTGTCAGGTGCGACAACCTGGATGGTCTGTCCGACCGCTGCAAATCGTTGAGAACTCAGCCGAACTGCCTTCTGACGACTAACTGTACTGCTGTGATGCTCCATAACCTTTGCACAAGCGTTTGTCAATATTCCCCACAGTTTCTTTCTCTGCAGTGAGAAACTCAATAACGGCACGTTGCTTGTAACGTACATCACATATACACTCCTGGAAATTGAAATAAGAACACCGTGAATTCATTGTCCCAGGAAGGGGAAACTTTATTGACACATTCCTGGGATCAGATACGTCACATGATCACACTGACAGAACCACAGGCACATAGACACAGGCAACAGAGCATGCACAATGTCGGCACTAGTACAGTGTATATCCACCTTTCGCAGCAATGCAGGCTGCTATTCTCCCATGGAGACGATCGTAGAGTTGCTGGATGTAGTCCTGTGGAACGGCTTGCCATGCCATTTCCACCTGGCGCCTCAGTTGGACCAGCGTTCGTGCTGGACGTGCAGACCGCGTGAGACGACACTTCATCCAGTCCCAAACATGCTCAATGGGGGACAGATCCGGAGATCTTGCTGGCCAGGGTAGTTGACTTACACCTTCTAGAGCACGTTGGGTGGCACGGGATACATGCGGACGTGCATTGTCCTGTTGGAACACCAAGTTCCCTTGTCGGTCTAGGAAAGGTAGAACGATGGGTTCGATGACGGTTTGGATGTACCGTGCACTATTCAGTGTCCCCTCGACGATCATCAGTGGTGTACGGCCAGTGTAGGAGATCGCTCCCCACACCATGATGCCGGGTGTTGGCCCTGTGTGCCTCGGTCGTATGCAGTCCTGATTGTGGCGCTCACCTGCACGGCGCCAAACACGCATACGACCATCATTGGCAGCAAGGCAGAAGCGACTCTCATCGCTGAAGACGACACGTCTCCATTCGTCCCTCCATTCACGCCTGTCGCGACACCACTGGAGGCGGGCTGCACGATGTTGGGGCGTGAGTGGAAGACGGCCTAACGGTGTGCGGGACCGTAGCCCAGCTTCATGGAGACGGTTGCGAATGGTCCTCGCCGATACCCCAGGAGCAACAGTGTCCCTAATTTGCTGGGAAGTGGCGGTGCGGTCCCCTACGGCACTGCGTAGGATCCTACGGTCTTGGCGTGCATCCGTGCGTCGCTGCGGTCCGGTCCCAGGTCGACGGGCACGTGCACCTTCCGCCGACCACTGGCGACAACATCGATGTACTGTGGAGACCTCACGCCCCACGTGTTGAGCAATTCGGCGGTACGTCCACCCGGCCTCCCGCATGCCCACTATACGCCCTCGCTCAAAGTCCGTCAACTGCACATACGGTTCACGTCCACGCTGTCGCGGCGTGCTACCAGTGTTAAAGACTGCGATGGAGCTCCGTACGCCACGGCAAACTGGCTGACACTGACGGCGGCGGTGCACAAATGCTGCGCAGCTAGCGCCATTCGACGGCCAACACCGCGGTTCCTGGTGTGTCCGCTGTGCCGTGCGTGTGATCATTGCTTGTACAGCCCTCTCGCAGTGTCCGGAGCAAGTATGGTGGGTCTGACACACCGGTGTCAATGTGTTCTTTTTTCCATTTCCAGGATTGTAGACGCCATTTTTAAACTGTCCTGCAGCTACGCTATCTGTCGGAAGTGGCGGAAACCTGGCAAGCTCACTCAAGAGACTTCAAATAATACAGACGTAACGTTTCGGATTTGTAGCATTGTTTTCGGCTGAGAAACAAATTCGTTGCAATACTTTTTGTGCAACCCTCGTAGTTCCCGTAGCGTATGACGTGTCCGCAAAGCCGCCAAGTGGCTTTCAGTATCGTGGCGGGCAATGTTCGCCAGTGTAAGTGCAAGTCCGTATACGAGAAAGCCATTACTAGTACAATGGACTAAGTCACAGTGACGAGAAACAGGATGAGGAGGAGGGATGTAGCAGGTGACGAACTCAGTCACATTCAGGAGGAGCAGGGTTCAAATGCCCTATACGCACGACACCCGTCACTTGACGGACGAACGAGAGCTTGCCCTCACTGCCAGGCAAAACAGAATTTTTTAAGCTATTCGTTATCAAGAACGTAGAGTTATAAAATATAACACAGCCAGTCAGAGTTTCAGTTCTTTTCTGCTTTTATTTCTTCATTTTTCCACGATGTGTTTTGGTTCAAATGGCTCTGAGCACTATGGGACTTAACATCTGTGGTCATCAGTCCCCTAGACTTAGAACTGCGCTACTGGCCATTAAAACTGCTACACCAAGAACAAATGCAGATGATAAACGGGTATTCATTGGACAAATATATTATACTAGAACTGACATGTGATTACATTTTCACGCAATTAGAGTGCATAGATCCTGAGTTATCAGTACCCAGAACATCCATCTCTGGCCGTAATAACGGCCTTGATACGCCTGGGCATTGAGTCCAACAGAGCTTGGATGGCGCGTACAGGTACAGCTGTCCATGCAGCTTTAACATGATACCACAGTTCAAGAGTAGTGACGCGTATTTTGACGAGCCAGTTGCTCGGCCACCAGTGACCAGACGTTTTCAATTGGTGAGAGATCAGGAGAATGTGCTGGCCAGGGCAGCAGTAGAACATTGTCTGTATCCAGAAAGGCCCGTACAGGACCTGCAACATGCGGTCGTGCATTATCCTGCTGAAATGTAGGGTTTCGCAGGGATCGAATGAAGGGTAGAGCCACGGGTCGTAAACATCTGAAATGTCATGTCCACTGTTCAAAGTGCCGTCAATGCGAACAAGAGGTGACCGAGGCGTGTAACCAATGGCACCCCACACACCATCACGCCGGGTTATACGCCAGTATGGCGATGACGAATACACGCTTCCAATGTGCGTTTACCGCGATGTCGCCAAAAACGGATGCGACCATCAAGATGCTGTAAACAGAACCTGGATTCATCCGAAAAAATGACATTTTGCCATTCGGGCGCGCAGGTTCGTAGTTGAGTACACCATCGCAGGCGCTCCTGCCTGTGATGCAACGTCAAGGGTAACCGCAGCCACGGTCTCCGAGCTGATAGTCCATGCTGCTGCAAACGTCGTCGAACTGTTCGTGTAGATGGTTGTTGTCTTGCAAACGTCCCCATCTGTTGACTCAGGTATCGAGACGTTGCTGCACGATCCGTTACAGCCAAACGGATAAGATGCCTGTCATCTCGACTGCTAGAGGTACGAGGCCATTGGGATCCAGCACGGCGTTCCGTATTACCCTCCTGAACCCACCGATTCCATATTCTGCTGATAGTCATTGGATCTCGACGAACACGAACAGCAATGTCGCGATACGATAAACCGCAATCGCGATAGCCTACAATCCGACATTTATCAAAGTCGGAAACGTATTGGTACGCATTTCTCCTCCTTACACGAGGCATCACAACAACGTTTCATCAGGCAACTACGGTCTACTGCTGTTTGTGTATGAGAAATCGGTTGGAAACTTTCCTCATGTCAGCACGTTGTAGGTGTCGCCACCGGCGCCGACCTTGTGTGAATGCTCTGAAAAGCTGATCATTTGCATATCACTGCATCTTCTTCCTGTCAGTTAAATTTCGCGTCTGTAGCACGTCATCTTGGTGGGGTAGCAATTTTAATGGCCAGTAGTGTAAATGTAAATGTCAGAAGTCGTTTCTTATGGTGTCTGGGGTGTAGCTGTGTATGGCAGTAAAACGTGGCTAATAGACACTTCAGACAAGAAGATGCCAGGAACGTTTGATACGTAGTGCAATAGAAGAATCCTGAAGACTGGATGGGTACATAGAGTAACTAATGGGGAGCTACTGAATACTACTGGGAAGGAAACAAAATTTATAGCACAACTTGGCTAAAAGAAGGGACATGTCGGTAGGAGACACTGTGAGGCAAGAGGGAATTATCAATTTAGCAGTAGAGGGAAGTGTGGAGGGTCAAAATAGTATAGGGAGGCAAACTGTCGAACACAGTTTTCAGTTTCAGATGGATATAGCTATGAGGAGATGAAGAGACTTGCACAGGGTAGTTTAGCGTCAAAAGCTGCATCAGACAGTAGTATATAAAGTCACCTTTAATAAAATTAGCCATTCCGTTTACATTTCTGTTAATTTTTCTTCTGTCCATAGTCTGTCGGTTGATAGTGAAATAAAATAATAAAATTACAGCTACAGTACATAGTGCAACAGCGTGATAACTAATGCTTAATTTAAAACTGAACAGCAGTAATAGCGCTGAGAAAACATTGACTCACTCACCGGTCACGTAGTATGGAAAAACATTTTTATTGTTGAGCGTAGCTGGATGTTTCTTTTCTAAACGAAGATTTAATAACATATATTCGTCTTTGTTACGTAAAATTAAATCTGTGTGTCATGAACAGTGTAACAACATGTAATAAATATGCATGAAAATGTACAGCCACTGCCGATCCAAAGTTAAAACCAGAAGTATTGGAAATACATTGTTTATTTCGTGGCATCTAGTGTCGTGTACTGCGTCCGCTCGCTGACACGAGGACGTGCTGAAAAGTAATGCCTCCGAATTTTATGTTTCAACTCTTAAAGCTTTTTAAATAACACAAATGTTATTAACATTTTACAACTTTATTCTTCGTGTCTACAAATTTATTTCTCAACGTATTCACCCTGGCGACGAACAAATGTCACCCAACGATAGACCAGTTTGTTGATACCTTATGTTCAGATGGTTCAGATGGCTCTGAGCACTATGGGACTTATCTTAGGTCATCAGTCCCCTAGAACTTAGAACTACTTAAACCTAACTAACCTAAGGACATCACACACATCCATGCCCGAGGCAGGATTCGATCCTGCGACCGTAGCAGTCCCGCTGTTCCGCACTGCAGCGCCTAGAACCGCACGGCCACCGCGGCCGGCATACCTTATGTGTAGGATGTTTGACTTCGTTCACGGAGCCATTACTTCACTTCTTGCACCGCTTCATCACTATCAAAGTTCAGTCATCGAAGCATTTACTAATATATAGTCTCGATAAACTATACTTCTGCTTGCATAGCAAATGTTATAAAAACAAGACAGAATGAGGTATCCGGACACCGTAATGTGACGTCTGGGTATCCTCATTAGGGACTGATAGCAGACCCGATGCACAAGAAGGATTCGCCAGCGAGAACTGAGTTCGATCTGAACAAGACGGAGTGCCCACAATTGTGGGGATTCTGTAAAAGGCTGCAGCTTTGCTAGCAGCTAATACTTCGCCAACACAGAAATAATTTTACTTTGACCCTTAGGAAAGTGAACGTAACATTACGTTCCATATTTTCAGCAAAATACTTTAATAAGTAAAATAAATTTCAGTAATACATGAAAAGCACCAGTTTGCTTTTGTTCTACAATATTACTTTTATTGCTAACCGGTTTTCGGCTTACGAGGCCATCTTCAGACATGGCCTCGTAAGCCGAAAACCGGTTAGCAATAAAAGTAATATTGTAGAACAAAAGCAAACTGGTGCTTTTCATTTATTATTATAATGTTGTTCTACCAAGAACCGACGGAAGATTCTGTTAATATGATAAATTTCAGTAATAATATAGACGACGCAAGGATGTTGAGAGAATATTCCTTGATTGAGCGTGATTCTTATTCTTTCTTATTATTGCTCACAGTGTAACATTTCCAGTACATCTTTCATGCTTACCCAGCACTGCTCTAATTGTGCAGGTCTTTGTTTATTCGCCCTCAGGAAATGATTGTGAATGCTTCACAAAATATGTCCGTTCATAATATGCACATATGAGCTACAGTCAAAGACGTACTTGAATGATATTTTCACTCTGCAGCGGAGTGTGCGCTGATATGAAACCTCCTGGCAGATTAAAACTGTTTGCCGGACCGAAACTCGAACTCGGGACCTTTGCCTTGCGTGGGCAAGTGCTCTACCAACTGAGCTACCCAAGCACGACTCACGCCCCGTCCCTCACTCCGCTACAGAGTGAATATCTCATTCTCGAAACATCCCACAGGCTGTGGCTAAGCCATGTCTCCGCAATATCCTCTCTTCCAGGAGAGCTTCTGTGAGGTTTGGAAGGTAGAAGACGAGGTACTGGCAGAAGTAAAGCTGTGAGGACGGGTCGTGAGTCGTGCTTGGGTAGCTCAGTTGGTAGAGCACTTGCCTGCGAAAGGCAAAGGTCCCGAGTTAGAGTCTCGGTCCGGCACACAGTTTTAATCTGCCAGGAAGTTCGAAAGACGTACTTGTCTGAAAAGGAACTGCACGAAATTGGGTCGGAAGATTTCCGTTCCTGTCAAGGTCGAAGTGACACCACTTGGTACGCTATTGTATCCAAACAATTTCATCACCTGGTTAATGGAGTGCTTCCCGGCGGGGTCAGGGATTTTCTCTGCCTCGTGATGGCTGGGTGTTGTGTGCTGTCCTTAGGTTAGTTAGGTTTAAGTAGTTCTAAGTTCTAGGGGACTGATGACCATAGATGTTAAGTCCCATAGTGCTCAGAGCCATTTGAACCATTTTTTTTAATGGAGTGCTGGTCAACATTTGAAACGCAGTACATCTGCGGTTCTGTGTGGCATAGATTCGGCAACTCCTTTCCGGAAGAGGTAATTGCGTAGACAGTGGTCGCCCATTTCCCGTAAATTACAGGCCAATGGTTTGCCGCGCGGGATTAGCCGAGCGATCTTACGCGCTGCAGTCATGGACTGTGCGGCTGATCCCGGTGGAGGTTCGAGTCCTCCCTCGGGCATGGGTGTATGTGTGTTTGTCCTTAGGATAATTTAGGTTAAGTAGTGTGTAAGCTTAGGGACTGATGACCTTGGCAGTTAAGTCCCATAAGATTTCACATACTTTTTTTTTTTTTACCAATGGTTTGTGGGCATGGAGCTTGAGCCTGATAGCTTCCCAGACGTGTTCCATCGGGTTGATATCACGTGAATTTGGTGACCACGACATCAACGTGAGTTAATTATCATACTTCTCAAACCACAGCAGCACTATTATGGAGTTGTGACACACTCAATTATTTTGCTGAGATATTCCGTCGTCGTCGCAGAAGACATCAAACTGAACGGATGCAGTTGGTCTGCAATTATGGTTGCACAGCTGTCATGGGCCACTGCCTTGGGAAATGACGACGTCGTTTTGTCAACACGGAAAGCTGTAGGGGTTGTCTGCTGTAGAGCACCATGTTCAACAATTTTCGCTGACCGGTGCGCTGCGAGAAACTTGCGCCTACTTCGTCGTCAGGGCTCCCACAGATCAACGCCTATGCTGCGTTACAGACTGGGCAAGCGTCCAACCTCCACGTTCTGTGATGAGGCGTGGTCGTCCAACATTTTGTCGCCTACCTGTGGTTTCATAGTGCCTTAACCAGTTCTCATGGATTCTCACAACATTAGCAAGCGAATAGTCGACTAAGTTCGTCGTATCCGAGATAGTCGTTCTGAGGCACCGAATCACAAAACTCTACCGTTTGTTAAAGTTTCCCATTTTATGTCTGGATGGTGAGGTTTAAGGTCATTTTTCATGACTGTTTCAGGGAAGGTGTGGATCACTGGATGTCCCCAATGCTTCAGAGCGTGATGATTCTGCTGAGCTATGCAATACTAACAAGGGGAGGCCACGACGTTTGGAACGCGGATTTACTGCATACTTCGTACACTCTTAGTACTCACGAGGACAACAAAATGTGTAGGCAGTGGCGCGTACTTCTCAAGCGTTATTGAGAAAATCGGAAGATAATTTCGGTCCTCAAATATATATCTGCGGGTGGCCATTTCTACCGTGAAGCCACGGCAGCCCAGTAGTGCCGGCACGGTAACTCAGCGTGTTCGGTAACTCAGCGTGCTCGCCCTCTGTAATAATAAATCTGAGTAAAGGAATCAACGATCCACTTGAACGGATGTCTTGTGATGTCCGCCCAGACCAAACGCAATGAACAATACCGAAGAAAATGAAAAAAAAAAATGGTTAGCGTTCAAGCCCAGTATTCGCTGGGTCGCTGAAGAGTTCCGCTTATGACTTTTTTTTATTTCTAACAGTCATTTTCTTTACTATTTATATTACAATTGATATAATGGGAAAAATACGCGTAATCGGATGAACTTATATTAAATTTACAATGTTATTTGGCAGTCTACAAATTTTAATTATCACAAATAATATAATATTCATAACTACCAACTATTAAACGGCAAAACGCATAAAGTGATACCGAAAATGTATGCTTGTCCGTGATTTGAGAAATCCCTTATACCTGTAAGGAGCCCGAAACGACTTGTTACCTCCAAGTTTTGAGCGGCACAGACGGCTTTCGAAAGATGTACAATTAATCGTCGCTTTCGACATTACACGTTGAGGGATAGTATCTTTCGTAAAAACATGAAAAACAAAGTTAAACGGCACCAGCTGCATTGAATTAAAGCTATGTTTCCGAAGACGCAAGATCGTTTGAGGTTTTCCGCGGAAAAACATTTTCAAAAACCACTCTTTCAGCCGATAATTTGGAAGCAAACCATGTATAACGCAGCATTTCCTTAAATATCGGCGCTGACCATTGGTCATGCAGTATCGAGTGTATTTTAATAGCGTCTTCAAGAGAAGCAATTTATCGTTCTCTTGCACTTAAATACGAACAGTTTTGAAGACACGGACAAGCTTACATTTTCGGTATCACTTTATGCGTTTGGTCGTTTACTAGTCGATAGTTATGAATATTATATTATTTGTGATAATAAAAATTAGTAGACTGCCAAATAACATTGTAAATTTGATAAAAGTTCATCCGATTACACACGTATTTTCCCATTACATCAACTGTAATATAAATAGTAAAGAGAATACTGTGTTAGTTATAAAAAACTGATGAGCGGGACTAGATCCAGCGACCCAGTGATTTTGGGGCTTGAACGCTAACCACTCGGCTGCCGACGCTTCATTGTAAATATCGCCACGCACAGATATACACTCCTGGAAATGGAAAAAAGAACACATTGACACCGGTGTGTCAGACCCACCATACTTGCTCCGGACACTGCGAGAGGGCTGTACAAGCAATGATCACACGCACGGCACAGCGAACACACCAGGAACCGCGGTGTTGGCCGTCGAATGGCGCTAGCTGCGCAGCATTTGTGCACCGCCGCCGTCAGTGTCAGCCAGTTTGCCTTGGCATACGGAGCTCCATCGCAGTCTTTAACACTGGTAGCATGCCGCGACAGCGTGGACGTGAACCGTATGTGCAGTTGACGGACTTTGAGCGAGGGCGTATAGTGGGCATGCGGGAGGCCGGGTGGACGTACTGCCGAATTGCTCAACACGTGGGGCGTGAGGTCTCCACAGTACATCGATGTTGTCGCCAGTGGTCGGCGGAAGGTGCACGTGCCCGTCGACCTGGGACCGGACCGCAGCGACGCACGGATGCACGCCAAGACCGTAGGATCCTACGCAGTGCCGTAGGGGACCGCACCGCCACTTCCCAGCAAATTAGGGACACTGTTGCTCCTGGGGTATCGGCGAGGACCATTCGCAACCGTCTCCATGAAGCTGGGCTACGGTCCCGCACACCGTTAGGCCGTCTTCCGCTCACGCCCCAACATCGTGCAGCCCGCCTCCAGTGGTGTCGCGACAGGCGTGAATGAAGGGACGAATGGAGACGTGTCGTCTTCAGCGATGAGAGTCGCTTCTGCCTTGGTGCCAATGATGGTCGTATGCGTGTTTGGCGCCGTGCAGGTGAGCGCCACAATCAGGACTGCATACGACCGAGGCACACAGGGCCAACACCCGGCATCATGGTGTGGGGAGCGATCACCTACACTGGCCGTACACCACTGGTGATCGTCGAGGGGACACTGAATAGTGCACGGTACATCCAAACCGTCATCGAACCCATCGTTCTACCATTCCTAGACCAGCAAGGGAACTTGCTGTTCCAACAGGACAATGCACGTCCGCATGTATCCCGTGCCACCCAACGTGCTCTAGAAGGTGTAAGTCAACTACCCTGCCCAGCAAGATCTCCGGATCTGTCCCCCATTGAGCATGTTTGGGACTGGATGAAGCGTCGTCTCACGCGGTCTGCACGTCCAGCACGAACGCTGGTCCAACTGAGGCGCCAGGTGGAAATGGCATGGCACGCCGTTCCACAGGACTACATCCAGCATCTCTACGATCGTCTCCATGGGAGAATAGCAGCCTGCATTGCTGCGAAAGGTGGATATACACTGTACTAGTGCCGACATTGTCCATGCTCTGTTGCCTGTGTCTATGTGCCTGTGGTTCTGTCAGTGTGATCATGTGATGTATCTGACCCCAGGAATGTGTCAATAAAGTTTCCCCTTCCTGGGACAATGAATTCACGGTGTTCTTATTTCAATTTCCAGGAGTGTATATTTGACGACCGAAATTATCTTGCGATTTTCTCAATAACGCTTGAAATGTACGCGCTACTGCTTACATATTTTGTTATCATAGTGGAGTACTACGAGTGTACGAAGTTTGCAGTAAATCCGCGTTCCAAACGTCGCGGCCTCCCCTTGTAAGTTTACTGGCACTTTGTACCTACTCTGTTGTCTCGAGTGGGCCTGATATATTTCACCTAGTATCGGTATCGTGTTTGTGAACTGATGTGCCATTTATGATTTTCATTATACTCTTGCCTTCCCTAGGTGACGCTAATTGTGCGCGGTTTGTCTGTCTTCCGCGAAAATTTTGAATTATTTGCTCGACGTTTCTCTCTCCCAGGGCTTATTGAGGGGTAAGCTTGTTCTGCGGTAGAGTATTCTGCTCTTCGTTCCTGTAGACGAATGTTTCGGCAATCATCAGATGGTCGTATGTGAGGCTACTTGCTGTTACCCTAACAGGACATGGTGGTTTCGCGGCTTAGAGCACTCTAAGCAAATGCAACTCTGCAGAAGGGAGCAGCCGATCTTGTATTACTGCGTTTCTCTTCTCAGTTCAGCCAGTCTCGACCTTAATTAACTTTGTAGTTGGTGCATATGTCTTCTGTCTCGTGGGCCTCGTGCGTTTGCCATTATTTTCTGAATCGATTTTTTTGCAGCGTAAGTTCCATGAGTAGTGGAGGGTGCTCTCTGTTCCTATTATTTCTTTCTACTGTTATTATCACGGGTTCTCTTTAAGATGATTCGTGATGTTCATAACGGCTGATTGGACTGTTCCAGCTGATTGTACCACCAGAGTGGTCCGAACTGTGTTTTGCAGGTATCTTTTCTAGATTCTCTATTCGTCTCCTTCCTTGTCACGTCACGTTCCCACAACGCCACCAGGTCATATCACTGTATTCCACAGGTGTTGTACTGGGCCCAGTCCACTGTTCGCGTCGTTACTGTGAAATGGAAGTGACAGAGAACCACCATACCTAGGTTGGTACCACAGAGCTTCGAGTGTATTATGCTAACCATAGTAAGACACGCACATAAAATTTGGCACACGACTTACATCAGGACGCGCGCGCACTGTATGCACGGTCGTACAATTTTCAATCATCCGAAGTCTCACGACATCGAGTCATGGATGCCAACACTCATGTAGCACCGATCTAGGTGGCGCTGTAATTAGCGCACTGGATTCGTACCCGAGAGGACGACAGTTCACATCCGCGTACAACTATCCAGCTTTAGGCTTTTCGTGTTTTCCCTAAAGCGCTCTAGGCAAATGCTGGGATGGTTCCTTTGGGAGGGTACGGCCCATTTCCTTCCCCGTCCTTGAAACTATCAGAGGTTGTGCTCCGTCTCTAATGACCTCGATGTCGACAGGACGTTAAATTCTAATCTTCCTTCCTTCCTTCCTTCCTTCCACGAACGTAGCAACAGACGCTCTATTACTGCGTAAATATCTGTCGGACGACTCTGCGCCTATACGTACGATCAGATCGCATGCTGTCGGGATCTTAAGCGTAGTCGTGCGAACTTTCAGTTACCTAGAACGGAGACCAAAAAGTTGAATAACATGATTTCAAACCTAAATCGTTATCTGACTAGTGATTCAAAATACGAGGGGCGTTCAGTAAGTAATACAACACTTTTTTTTCCTCAGAGCAGGTTGGTCTTATTTGGAACTCCAGTACACCATATTATTCCCCACTCTTTCGTCTAAAAAGCACTGTTTTTCAACATAATCTCCGTTCAAAGCGACGGCCTTAATGCCACCTCCCAGAGAGGTCCTCTATGCCCGCATGGTACCACTCAACTGGACGACGTCGGAGCAACGTTTTGTTGAATCAATAAGCATTCCATCATCCAAGTACTGTTTCCTGCCGTGTCCATCCTTCGTTGGGCCAGACAGATGGACGTCGGAAGAAGCAAGATCCGGGCTGCAAAGTGGATATAGAAGAACAGTCGAATGAAGTTTTGTGAGCTGCTCTCAGGTACCACAAACTTGTGTGAGGTCTCGGTTTGTCGTGGAGAAGAAGTTCGTTTGCATTTTTGTGGCATCGAACATGTTGAAATTGTTTCTTTAGTTTCCTAAGGGTAGCACAGCTGTCTGCGGGCGGCCGGCACACGGGAAACTGGACAGATTTGCGCAAACTTTCTGCGATGACGACAAGCGCCTCAGCCAACAATTCACGGTGCTTTCGTTCACTATCAGGTCTCCGTCAACATTCTGCAAGCGAAGCTCTGGTTTTCCACAAAAAGTAACTCAGTGACAACTCTTTGTGGGGAACACATCTCCATTATAGACGCTATTCTGAAGGCTTCTTATAGAGTCGCCGCCTATCGGAACTTCATAGATCTATTAGGGGCCGAAGCGGAAATACCGGGTGATCAATAAGTCAGTATAAATATGAAAACTGAATAAATCACGGAATAAAGTAGATAGAGAGGTACAAATTGACACACACGCTTGGAATGACATGGGGTTTTATTAGAGCCAAAAATATACAAAAGTTCAAAAAATGTCCGACAGATGGCGCTTCATCTGATCAGAATAGTAATAATTAGCAAGACAAAGCAAAGATGATGTTCTTTACAGGAAATGCTCAATATGTCCACCATCATTCCTCAACAAGAGCTGTAGTCGAGGAATAATGTTGTGAACAGCACTGTAAAGCATGCCCGGAGTTATGGTGAGGCATTGGCGTCGGATGTTGTCTTTCAGCATCGATAGATATGTCGGTCGATCACGATACACTTGCGACTTCAGGTAACCCCAAAGCCAATAATCGCACGGACTGAGGTCTGGGGACCTGGGAGGCCAAGCATGACGAAAGTGGCGGCTGAGCTCACGATCATCACCAAACGACGCGCGCAAGAGATCTTTCACGCGTCTAGCAATATGGGGTGGAGCGCCATCCTGCATAAACACCGTACGTTCCAGCAGGTGTTTATCAGCCAGGCTGGGGATTATGCGATTCTGTAACATATCGGCGTACCGCTCACCCGTCACGGTAGCAATTACAGAATCACGCATTTCCTCGAAGAAAAAACGCCCGATAACGGCAGATGTGGTAAATCCAACCCATACCGTGCCTTCCTCGTCGTGCAATGGAGTTTCCACGACAGTTCTAGAATTTTCGGTAGCCCAAATTCTGCAGTTGTGGGCGTTGACAGGCCCTCGGAGCGTGAAATGAGCTTCGTCAGTCCACAACACGTTGTTCAACCAATCGTCATCTTCCGCCATCTTTTGAAACGCCCACACCGCAAATGCCCTCCGCTTCACTAAATAGCCAGGTAACAGTTCATGATGCCGATGGATTTTGTACGGATAGCATCGGAGGGTACGCCTCAGTGCCAAACAAACAGTAGTGTAAGGAATGCCGGTGCGACGTGCGACTACACGAGCACTGACTTCCTCGTGCATAGACGAACCCGCTACAGTCTCCATTTCTTCCTGAACTGTCTCAGCAGCATTACGCCTTGTGCTCGGTCGGCCACTACGGGGTCTATCGTCTAAACAACCCGTGGCTTGGAACTTCGAAATCATTCTCGCCACAGCTGCATTTGTCAACGGACCTTTACCCGTTCGAGTCCCCTTCCTATGGCGATAGTATCCTAACGCTGAACTAGCACATTCCCCATTCTGATAATACAGCTTCATTAAAAGCGCCTTTTCAGGTAACGTCAATATGCTGCGACTGCTGGTGCATCTGATTCTATGTCTCATAACAGCTCCTTTTATGCACGACTGTCACGCGCAGTCACTGATGTTTTGCTGTCCAGCGCCATCTGCCGGACATTTTGTGAACTTTGTTTTTTTTTTTGTTCTAATACAACCCCGTGTCATTCTAAGCGTGTGTGTCAATTTTTACCTCTCGATCTACATTATTCCGTGGTTTATTAAGTTTTCAAATTTATACTGACGTTTTGATCACCTGCTATTTCACGATGTTCCACAACAAATTTTGCATTATTCCAACCGAAATTGGTCGAGAAAAATGTGTTGCATTATTTATAGCCCCTCATACAAGCTGCGTTCAGAAAACGTCTTCGCCGCTAGTAAAACGTTATCAGAGTTCAGTCATTTATCCATAATGTTTACAAGTCGTAGTTCTTCCGGATGAACCTCATCATTCAGCTGCGTGTTGGATGCTAGCTGACATTTGTTTAGTCAGATAAACGGTTGCACTCCCACGGAAATATTTTAGCTACGGCGAGTTGCTGGCGAGCAAGGGTGGCCGTCGCCCAACACAGAGTTGTCTCACACTGGCTGCTGGGTCTCTTTGGTCCCACTCCGAATTCTATGAAGATCTTTGATTACCAGTCCGTATTGTACGTGTGTCAGTAGTTGTGTGGCTGGTTGATGTGCAACCTACTGCTCGGTGGGTTTCAGCTCTCGGAGGTGCCTGAGCGTTGAGAAGGAATGTAGGCCCCAAGAGGCCCTGTTGCTGGTTCTTGCCTTGAAGTTCAGTGGTGGCAGCACCTTATCACGTGACGTTCTGAAAAGAACGTCAGTTTCTCCATCAGCAGATGGTTGGTGGCGAGGAGCATGAAATTCACCAAGTGAAGACCATCATCTCGAATATATCGTCTCCTAGCTCTTAAACTGTCTGGAGCATCTAGGACAAACTCACTGAAGTTTCGTAATCATGGAATTGAGTACTATTGCTGTTAATCCATCGATCCAGATGATCAGCTCATGATGAGAGTTTGAACACTGGAGTGTTTAAAAGGGAGCTAGCATGCGGCTCTGATGCGAAGCTCAGTTCGTAATGACCACATTTGCATTCCTTATTCTGCTATATTCATTCAACAGTCTGTTAACTGCTATGTCAAGTTCCTTGCTGTCTGCTGTTGTGTGAGAGTGTTTCTTGCAGCAGGTCTCATGAGCCAACAGACATGATTGACTTTACTTGGTTTTCTGCCAGTCTTCTTTCTGCTGGATGCGTATTCTCACTCAGCAGGCAGTGTCAATGTGTCAAGGGCCTGACCCACTTGTGAAATACTAGCTAGCTTCCTGCTTCCATCCCTCTGCCTATGGCAATGTTAACGAGTTACAGTAAAGGTTTCTAATTGCCTTTCCCTCACTACTCATTGCTGTAACAGTAAAAATCTTGGGCTGATGGACGTATGTTTATTAATTTCCATTATTTCAACATTAGTTCATCTTCCTTCCTTCATGGAGGTTACGTAACAAATCACTTAGCACCTATGACTAGGTCCTTTTTTAAAACAGGTGATCAGCAAAAGTAGAGTCCTTTTCTATGTTTACAACTTCTGTGATATTCAGCAGGATAACTGTCCCACGCTACAAGGCCGCAATCGTGTTACAGTGGCTTGATTAGCAGGATACTGGACTCGCGTTGATGTCTCGGCCACGGAAGTCGCGTGACTTGAACCCGATTAAACACACCTGTGATATTATTTTCCGCCAACTCCGTCCCTGCAGACCACAGTCTCGTAATTTGCGGGTATTGCATGGCATCTGCTTAGTCATCTGGTGCCACATACCCATGTATCTCCGGAAATGTATCATGCCCTTACAATCGCTACTAAAATGTGTTCCAAAGGTGGGCCGACACGCTATTAGGCAGGTGGTCATGATGTTTCGGCTCATTAGTGTATGCACTTCTTGTTTTTGTTTCACCTGTCGAGATATGAGAATTACGAAATTTATATTTAGGTTACTTTTTTTAAACTGTAAATATAACTTATGACATGAACACAGCCAGATTTTTGTAACTTCCAACTGTTGTCGCTTTCGGTGAGACAACGATTCAAATCCCCTTTCGGCCATACAGAATTAGGTTTTCCGCAGTTTTCATAAATCGCCCTGGGCAAATTCCGGGATAGTTCCTTGCAAAACAGCACTGCTAGATGCTTTCCCCAGTCATTTCATAATCCGAGCTTGTACTCCATGTGTAAGGATCACGATGTTGTCGGAACGTTAACACTTATCATGCTTCCTTCTTACATTTGGTAAATGGACATTACAAATCTAGTGCAACTCTAGTGCAACTCTAGTGCAACTCTAGTGCAACTCTAGTGCAACTCTAGTGCAACTCTAGTGCAACTCTAGTGCAACTCTAGTGCAACTCTAGTGCAACTCTAGTGCAACTCTAGTGCAACTCTAGTGCAACTCTAGTGCAACTCTAGTGCAACTCTAGTGCAACTCTAGTGCAACTCTAGTGCAACTCTAGTGCAACTCTAGTGCAACTCTAGTGCAACTCTAGTGCAACTCTAGTGCAACTCTAGTGCAACTCTAGTGCAACTCTCGTGCAACTCTAGTGCAACTCTAGTGCAACTCTCGTGCAACTCTCGTGCAACTCTCGTGCAACTCTCGTGCAACTCTCGTGCAACTCTCGTGCAACTCTCGTGCAACTCTCGTGCAACTCTCGTGCAACTCTCGTGCAACTCTCGTGCAACTCTCGTGCAACTCTCGTGCAACTCTCGTGCAACTCTCGTGCAACTCTCGTGCAACTCTCGTGCAACTCTCGTGCAACTCTCGTGCAACTCTCGTGCAACTCTCGTGCAACTCTCGTGCAACTCTCGTGGAACTGACTCCGATAAAAACGGAACTAATTAGTAAAGCGTTTATCACAAGTTGCAGACCTACGCCCATTTAGGGCTAGTTTTCCCTCTTGCTTATGTATCATGTTTCCCTTTTCTTTTTTGTCGTTTTGAAACATTATACAATAAGATCAGCATATCCATTTTCTTATCAGGCTCTGACTCTGAACTAAGATGCACGACTGTAACAGGTACTTCAGAAGGAAATACTGCGAGATACTGATCAAAAAATGAATGTCCCTGGCAAATTAAAACTGTGTGCTGAACCGGGATTCGAAACCGGAACCTTTGCCATTCGTTAGAAGTTACTCTGTCAACTGACGTAGACTCACGACTCACTCCACGCTTTACCCCGACAATTATCGCTCTCCAGCCTTCCAAATCTCAAGAAGCTCTGGTGCATACATTACACAGTCTCATGCAGAGTAAAAGATTAGTTCTCGACACAATCTCCTATGCTGTGGTAAGCCATTTCCCCACAATATACAGGGTGGTCCATTCATAGTGACTGGGCCAAATATCTCACGAAATAAGCATCAAACGAAAAAACTACAAAGAACGAAACTCTGCTACGTTGAAGGGGGAAACCAGATGGCGCTATGGTTGGCCCGCTAGATGGCGCTGCCATAGGTCAAACGGGTATCAACTGCATTTTTTAAAAATAGGAAACCCCATTTTTATTACATATTGGTGTAGAGCGTAAAGAAGTATGAATGTTTTAGTTGGACTACTTTTTTCGCTTTGTGATAGATGGCGCTGTAATAGGCACAAACGTATAAGTACGTGGTATCACGGTAATTGCTTCGTGATACATTACCCGTGTTAAAATGAACCGTTTACCAACTGCGGAAAAGGTCGATATCGTGTTGATGTGTGGCTGTTGTGATCAAAATGCCCAACGGGCGTGTGCTATGTATGCTGCTCGGTATCCTGGACGACATCATCCAAGTGTCCGGACCGTTCGCCGGGTTGTTACGTTATTTAAGGAAACAGGAAGTGTTCAGCCACATGTGAAACGTCAACCACGTTCTGCAACAAATGATGATTCCCAAGCAGGTGTTTTAGCTGCTCTCGCGGCTAATCCGCACATCAGTAGCAGACAAATTGCGCGAGAATCGGAAATCTCAAAAACGTCGGTGTTGAGAACGCTACATCAACATCGATTGCACCCGTAGTATATTTCTATGCACCAGGAATTGCTTGGCGATGACTTTGAACATCGTGTACAGTTCTGCCACTGGGCACCAGAGAAACTAATTTCATGACAGGTGGATTGGTCGTTGAAGCACAGTACGATGGCCCACACGTTCACCGAATCTGACGTCCCAGGATTTCTTTCTGTGGGGAAAGTTGAAGGATGTTTGCTATCGTGATCCACCGACAACGCCTGCCGACAACATGCGTCAGAGCATTGTCAATGCATGTGCGAACATTACGGAAGTCGAACTCTTTGCTGTTGGGAGGAATGTCGTTACACTTATTTCCAAATGCATTGAGGTTGACGGACATCATTTTGAGCATTTTTTGCATTAATGTGGTATTTACAGGCAATCACGCTGTAACAGTATGCGTTCTCAGAAATGGTAAGTTCACAAAGGTACATGTATGACGTTGGAACAACCGAAATAAAATGTTCAAACGTACCTACGTTCTGTATTTTAATTTAAAGAACCTACCTGTTACCAACTGTTCGTCTAAAATTGTGAGCCATATGTTTGTGACTATTACAGCACCATCTATCACAAAGCGAAAAAAGTGATCCAACTAAAACATTCATATTTCTTTACGTACTACACAAATATGTAATATAAAATGGAGGTTCGTATTTTAGAAAACGCAATTGATATCCGTTAGACCTATGGCAGCGCCATCTAGCGGGCCAACCATAGCGCCATCTGGTTTCCCCGTTCAAGCTAGACAAGTTTCGTTCTTTGTAGTTTTTTTCGTTTGACGCTTATTTCGTGAGATATTTGGCCCGGTCACGATCAATGGACCACCCTGTACTTTTTTCTAGAAGAGCTAGTCTCACAAACTATGCAGCAGAGCTTTTCTGAAATATACAGGGTGTTACAAAAAGGTACGGCCAAACTTTCAGGAAACATTCCTCACACACAAATAAAGAAAAGATGTTATGTAGACATGTGTTCGGAAACGCTTAATTTCCATGTTAGAGCTCAATTTAGTTTCTTCAGTATGTACTGTACTTCCTCGATTCACCGCCAGTTGGCCCAATTGAAGGACGGTAATAACTTCGGTGCTTGTGTTGACATGCGACTCATTGCTCTACAGTACTAGCATCAAGCACATCAGTACGTAGCATCAACAGGTTAGTGTTCATCACGAACATGGTTTAGCAGTCCGTGCAATGTTCACAAATGCGGAGTTGGCAGATGCCCATTTGATGTATGGATTAGCACGGGGCAACAGCCGTGGCGCGGTACGTTTGTATCGAGACAGATTTCCAGAACGAAGGTGTCCCGACAGGAAGACGTTCGAAGCAGTTGATCGGCGTCTTAGGGAGCACGGAACATTCCAGCCTATGACTCGCGACTGGGAAGACCTAGAACGACGAGGACACCTGCAATGGACGAGGCAATTCTTCGTGCACTTGACGATAATCCTAATGTCAGCGTCAGAGAAGTTGCTGCTGTAAAAGGTAACGTTGACCACGTCACTGTATGGAGAGTACTACGGGAGAACCAGTTGTTTCCGTACCATGTACAGCATGTGGAGGCTTTATCAGCAGCTGATTGGCCTCCACGGGTACACTTCTGCGAAAGGTTTAACCCAAAATGTGTCAATCCTTATTTCAGTGCAAACGTTCTCTTTACAGATGAGGTTTCATTCCAACGTGATCAAATTGTAAATTTTCACAATCAACATGTGTGGGCTGACGAGAATCCGCACGCAATTGTGCAATCACGTCATTAACACAGTTTTTCTGTGAACGTTTGGACAGGAATTGTTGGCGATGTCTTGATTGGGCCCCATGTTCTTCCACCTACGCTCAATGGAGCACGTTATCATGATTTCATACGGGATACTCTACCTGTGCTACTAGAACATGTGTCTTTACAAGTACGACATAACATGTGGTTCATGTGCGATGGAACTCCTGCACATTTCAGTCGAAGTGTTCATACGCTTCTCAACAACAGATTCGGTGACCGATGGATTGGTAGAGGCGGACCAATTCCATGGCCTTCACGTTCTCCTGACCTCAACCCTCTTGACTCATTTATTGGGGCATTTGAAAGCTCTTGTCTACGCAGCCGCAGTACCAAATGTAGAGACTCTTCGTGCTCGTATTGTGGGTGGCTGTGATGCAATACGCCATTCTCCAGGGCTGCATCAGCGCATCAGGGATTCCATGCGACGGAGGGTGGATGCATGTATCCTCGCTAACGGAGGACATTTTAAACATTCCCTGTAACAAAGTGTTTGAAGTCACGCTGGTAAGTTCTGTTGCTGTGTGTTTCCATTCCATGACTAATGTGATTTGAAGAGAAGTAAAAAAATGAGCTCTAACATGGAAAGTAAGCGTTTCCGGACACAAGTCCACATAACATATTTTCTTTCTTTGTGTGTGAGGAATGTTTCCTGAAAGTTTGGCCGTTGCTTTTTGTAACACCCTGTATAATGTAGCAGATGGGTACTGATAAGTGAAGCTTCGGCTCTGGATAGTTCAGCCGATGCAGTAATTTCGCGCGAACGACGAAAATTTCGGCACGCATTTTTCATCTGCCAGGACGTTACTAAACCAGCCAGATTTCAGAGCAGAGTTAAAATTCAGTATGTTTAAGAAACCATCTTCCAATGCTCATCTTTACTGCGCTGTGCTGCCTACTTCACACGAGACGTGACGCGCTTTGTTTGTCGTTGTAGCCCCGATGACGCCGGAGAGAGAGGCCGACGGCGAGCCGGTGTCGCAGCTGATCGGCGACTTCGGCCGCTGGCAGCTGCTCATGACGCTGGCGCTGGCGCTGTTCAACGTGCCGTGCACGTGGCACATCTTCGTGCCCACCTTCCAGTCGGCACACGAAGACTTCTGGTGCGCGCCGCCGCCGCAGCTCGCCGACCTGCCCGTCGAGCAGTGGCGTAACCTCTCACACCTGCCCAGCCCGGAAAAGGTCAGCATCTCAGAAAAAAATCTACTCCAAAAATACGAGTAAGACTGACGCGGAATCGACCCTTGTTAATGAATAGAAGATTGCCGATCGAAGAAAATGCAGGAAACCATGATTTCGACGAACGACTCGTGCCATCGCGTGTCTCCACATGCGCACCTACAGCGTGCTCTGCCTCAATTACACTACTGGCCATTAAAATTGCTACACCACGAAGATGACGTGTTACAAACGCGAAATTTAACCGACAGAAAGAAGATGCTGTGATATGCAAATGATTAGCTTTTCGGAGCATTCACACAAGGTTGGCGCCGGTGGCGACACCTACAACGTGCTGACATGAGGAAAGTTTCCAACAGATTTCTTATGCACAAACAGCAGTTGACCGGCGTTGCCTCGAGAAACGTTGTTGTGATGCCTCGTGTAAGGACGAGAAATGCGTACCATCACGTTTCCGACTTTGATAAAGGTCCGATTGTAGCCTATTGCAATTGCGGTTTTACATATCGCGACATTGCTGCTCGCGTTGGTCGAGATCCAATGACTGTTAGCAGAATATGGAATCGGTGGGTTCTGGAGGGTAACATGGAACGCCGTGCTGCATCACAACGGCCTCGTATCACTAGCAGTCGAGATGACAGGCATCTTATCCGCATGGCTGTAACGGATCGTGCAGCCACGTCTCGATCCCTGAGTCAACAGATGGGGACGTTTCCAAGACAACAACCATCTGCACGAACAGTTCGACGACGTTTGCAGCAGCATGGACTATCAGCTCGGAGACCATGGTTGCGGTTACCCTTGACACTGCATCGTAGACAGGAGCGCCTGCGATGGTGTACTCAACTACGAACGTGGGTGCACGAATGACCAAACGTCATTTTTTCGTATCAATCCAGGTCCTGTTTACAGCATTATGATGGTCGCATCCGTGTTTGGCGACATCGCGTTGAACGCACATTGGAAGCGTTTATTAGTCATCGCCATACTGGCGTATCACCTGGCGTGGTGGTATGGGGTGCCATTGGTTACAGGACTCGGTCACCTCTTGTTCGCATTGACGACACTTTCAACAGTGGACGTTACATTTCAAATGTGTTACGAACCGTGGCTCTACCAGTCATTCGATCCCTGTGAAACCCTATATTTCAGCAGGATAATGCACGACCGCATGTTGCAGGTCCTGTACGGGCCTTTCTGGATACAGAAAATGTTCAACTGCTGCCCTGGCCAGCACATTTCCAGATCTCTCACCAACTGAAAACGGCTGGTGAATGGTGACCGAGCAACTGGCTCGTCACAATACGCCAGTCACTACTCTTGATGAACTGTGGTATCGTGTTGAAGCTCCATGGGCAGCTGTACCTGTACACGCCATCCAAGCTCTGTTTCACTCAATGCCCAGGCGTATCAAGGCCGTTATTTCGGCCAGAGGTGGTTGTTCTGGGTACTGATTTCTCAGGATCTATGCACCCAAATTGCGTGAAAATGTAATCACATGTCAGTTCTAGTATAATATATTTGTCCAATGAATACCCGTTTATCATCTGCATTTCTTCTTGGTGTAGCAATTTTAATGGCCAGTAGTGTATAAGTGGAAGCGAACGTGAAGGTGTGGACATGTCCTCTATTGATAAACACAGTGGCAGTGTGAAAATCCCCAATTTAGTGCTTTCACCCTATGAAAGATACGAACAACGTCAAAATTTTGGAAAGATAACTTCCCTATTCGATCAAATGGCTCCTTTATGTCTGGCCTGTCATACAATGTGTGTTGGGGACTACCGACGGAAAATTAAAGTATACAACAACGACAATATTACACAGTGCACTCACTTTCAGGAATTAACGTTCAGAAACCTGTAGTATGCTATCTCTGCCATTGAGTGTACTGTGAATTATCATGTCAGGTAGTGGGTATGTGTGTGTGATTTTATCACAACCACGGAACTCCCTCATAAGAACACTTCAGAGGATGCTTTCGCTACTAGGTTCGGTGTGTGTCGTGCTTCTGTACGCAGTAAGCAAGAGCATCACCTGTACCTCATGTTGCTAATTAAATATGTACCTTTTTGTACATGTTCATATATCCAAAAATGTTAGCTGAATTTAAAAACAGAAAAAAATGGTTGACTGTCTCTCTAAACTGCCTTTCATTTCATAATTTAAACTATTTACGGTACGGACTGGGACGACTAGCAGAAGGTGAAGAAAAGCTACGCAGCATACGTGCACAGACACACACAAACATTTTCACTACATAGACATCAAATATACCCACACTTTCTCTCCATCACCCAGGTGAAAAGTGTGAGTGTGCAAGGCTTTGATTCCATTCTGACAGATGAACTGTTTGTCATCATGGAATGATAGACCAATTTTCAGTTGCGATACGGTGTGTACCATATGGTCTCATAATCCAGTATCCACTTACTTGGTGGCGGAGAAGGTAGAGTACCACCAACACAACCGCAGAGACACTCCTTGTAATCATCAATCATGAGAGACATTGAAGCCACATGATTCACATCCATTGCCCACGTATGGGTGGCACCTGTCTTCTTACAGTATACATACATTTTTCGTCTAAGGCCGACAAACTCCACTATGTGCAACTAATTCACCTTGTCTCTCAGGAGGCTGACAACCTCTTCGCTTGCTAATCTTACACCACAAGGATCATCAGCCACGTACCCAAACGTGTTGCATGTGTCGAGGGGCTCCTTGTTATTTCATATGGATTGCAACCATTCACCAAATCAAAGAAGTTGTCAACATCTATATAAAGTAACTTTAGATCTGCAAAATGAGTTTTCGTGAACTCATATTGAAGTTGGTGCATGTGTAGTTTGAAGAGTCCAACATACACATACCGACATAATTATCCATCTCCAGATTTACTAATTCTTGATTGATGATTGTAGGGTATTTAAAATTTCGCCTGGCAACATAATTCTTAGCGTCATAATGCCCCTCCCACTGGCAAACGTGAATTTTGTGATAGTTGCTCAAATTCTACATTATTTTTCTAAATATTGCATTATTAGTTAGTTTAAAAATATCTTTTTCAAAGTCATACATCACGAGAACCCTCTGTTCGGTATTTAAATCAATAACCTCTTTCAATCAGCATGATTGCTTGAAGAGGGTAGTGTGGGTAGCTAATCAGTGTCATTTCCTTACTGACACATAGTTGGTGGTTTCTATAGTGCATAATGCATCTCTGTTTACTCCCCAGTGTTCTCCTTGGGGATGGGAACGTTCCTTGGAACTAGTCACTTTGGACATAGCAGCAAACTGCTGTGTACATCATGCACACTATTAGCATTTTCCAGATGTGCCTGCACAATACAACGTACCGCAGAATCCATTGCCAGAGTCAAGACTTTACCTTATCTCTGTTTACTCCCCAGTGTTCTCCTTGGGTATGGGAACGTTCCTTGGAACTAGTCAATTTGGACATAGCAGCAAACTGCTGTGTACATCATGCACACTATTAGCATTTGCCAGATCTGCCTCCACAATACAACCTACCGCAGAATCCATTGCCAAAGTCAAGACTTTACCTAATCTCTGTTTACTCCCCAGTGTTCTCCTTGGGTGTGGAAACGTTCCTTGGAACTAGTCACTTTAGACATAGCAGCAAACTGCTGTGTACATCATGCACACTATTAGCGTTTGCCAGATGTGCCTGCACAATACAACGTACCGCAGAATCCATTGCCAGAGTCAAGACTTTACCTAATCTGACCAGTTCCCTACCGCCCAGCCATTGAAAGCCACCAACTGGGAGACAATGTTGCATAGCGTGCCCATGTAAGTTGTTAACATCCAGGTATAGGCTGTAACTGAAATCATCAGATGCATTGAACTCTCCACCCATTCGTCAGCTATTTTCCTTAGCATGCCCGTAGATACACTGACAAAGTCCCCCAAAAATTCCACATTCAAAGAAGAGCAGCATGTCCACATCAACCAGTAGGTTTATGTTGACATATTCCTTTTTCAACATTGTATCCCACAAAAGCCTTAGCACAGTGTAATAGAAATCAGGTTCTGTCATGTATGTGGTCATGTATACACTCCAGAATTTCTCTAAAAAATCCGCAAGCAAGTGTATTTCTGTGTCAGTATAAATCTTTTCACACTTCCATAAATCATAAATGTTAAATTCTTGCCAAAGAATCACCACATTGCTATACTCTGCATCCGTTACAGCACTGCGTTTAAGATTACTGGTGAATAAAATGTCAGGGAGGATGATTTTGTTGCACCTCTCTATCAGATCCAGATGAGAAGATCCCTTTCTTCGTCATGAGCAGAACCTTCGGATCATAAGGATGTGTAGCTCTAGTGAGGAGCATGTTCTGCTGACATAGTGTCTCAGCAAGTTTCTGAAGTGGTGCGTGCACAAATCGAAGCGAGACTAGGAACCGCAGTGCAACGTTCTTGGTCATTCAACTGTACGATGTAGCCCGCATCTCGTGGTCGTGCGGTAGCGTTCTCGCTTCCCACGCCCGGGTTCCCGGGTTCGATTCCCGGCGGGGTCAGGGATTTTCTCTGCCTCGTGATGGCTGGGTGTTGTGTGCTGTCCTTAGGTTAGTTAGGTTTAAGTAGTTCTAAGTTCTAGGGGACTGATGACCATAGATGTTAAGTCCCATAGTGCTCAGAGCCAACTGTACGATGAAATGAATTTTTCAATGGTCTCGGGTGGGACACTAAACTTACCAGAAGCATCATACCCACTCATATTGTGGAAGAAAATGTGTATGTGTAATGGCAGTTGGTATTTCAAGTCGCATGATTTTTGTGCTCTAATGGAACTTCTCCGTTAGTTGACAGTGATCCCTACATAGAGTTACTGCTTCTCTGTCTAATGGGAATCCACGGATATGACAGCCAACTGCATTCTTGTTTAATATATCGTTCTGCTGCAATTTGGTCACTGGAAAGTTGGTGTGATTAATCTCATCAACATTCCTTACAAGTTGAGAGAGCTCAGAGAGATACTATCTCACAGAATTATCCCTTTCATCTGATTCAAAACGATTTCAGTCAAGTGTTCATACAACCTAGTACACCACTGCATACAGTATGTACCCTCAATGAAACTTGTATGGAAGGCTGTGGGATCATCGTCATAGCGTGTCACAAGAGTGAGGAGGCTCGTGCAGTACGCATATACTACAAAGGGCTACGATCCTGATGGTTGCGTTCTTACACTGCCTCTAGTCAAAGAGTTTAACCATCTGTGGGAAACTGCTCACAGGGATCGTATGATCACCTGGTATCACTGAGGGAATGTGTGCAATTCCATTGAACATGGCCACAGTTTACATCTAAGTATCACACAGACAAATCCACTCATCCAAGGATAATATCACTGTGTTGAGAATTTTTCAAAGCGACCACTGGGTTGCATTCACGATCTGACATCATTCCCATCCTGATGTGCTTGCTATAACTGCTTTTTAAACTATAGCATTATTTTCACGTCAATTAGCTGTGATTGCTTCACCTCATCTGCACAAAAAAAGAAATCGAGTGGGACATACATGTATGACTACATTCTTGTTTAGTGACATTTCTGAACAGTCAAAAGGACTGTGTCTGTGATCCGGAGTCAACGTCTATCTTCAAGAGTTCTGGGAACCAGGGTGATGCAAAACACTTTTTGATGTGTGTAAATACTAACTACGGTGGCGGAACCATAAGCTTATGTACCACGTTCTACATGCTACACTGACGGAAAAAACAACACCAAAAAGTAACTGATGTAGAGTAATGAATTTTCGGGAATATATTTGTGTATGTAACATATTTAAGTGATTAACATTGCAAGGTCACAGGTTAATTTAAGCGAGAGATGGGCTATTGCAAATACGAAATGCTGATTAATTAATAACGGGTGTAGCCGCCAGAAAGTTGAATTTAACATGCGAACGTGCATGAATTTTGTTGTACAGGTGCCATATGTATGGAGTGCAAAGGCTGTTGTATTCGGTCGGTCAACACAGGGATGGTTAACATTGTTTGTGTATGTCGCTGGAGTTGTCGTCCGATGATAGCCAATATACAGGGTGGTCCACTGATCGTGACCGGGCCAAATATCTCACGAAATAAGCGTCAAACGAAAAAACTGCAGAGAACGAAACTTGTCTAGCTTGAAGGGGGGAACAGACAGCGCTGTTGTTGGCCCACTAGATGGCGCTGCCATAGGTCAAACGGATATCAACTGCGGTTTTTTAAAATAGAACCCCATTTTTATTACATATTCGTGTAGTACGTAAAGAAATATGAATGTTTTAGTTGGACCACTTTTTTCGATTTGTGATAGATGGCGCTGTAATAGTCACAAACATATGGCTCACAATTTTAGACGAACAGTTGGTAACAGGTAGGTTTTTTAAATTAAAATACAGAACGTAGGTATGTATAAACATTTTATTTCGGTTGTTCCAATGTGATACATGTACCTTTGTGAACCTATCATTTCTGAGAATGCATGCTGTTACAGCGTGATTACCTGTAAATACCACATTAATGCAATAATGCTCAAAACTATGTCCGTCAACCTCAATGCATTTGGCAATACGTGTAACGACTTTCCTCTCAACAGCGAGTAGTTCGCCTTCCGTAACGTTCGCACATGCACTGACAATGCGCTGACGCATGTAGTCAGGAGTTGTCGGTGGATCACGATAGCAAATATCTTTCAACTTTCCCCACAGAAAGAAATCCGGGGACGTCATATCCGGTGAACGTGCGGGCCATGGTACGGTGCTACGACGACCAATCCACCTGTCATGAAATTGCTATTCAATACCGCTTCAACCGCACTCGAGCTATGTGCCGGACATCCATCATATTGGAAGTACATCGCCATTCTGTCATGCACTCAAACATCTTGTAGTAACATGGGTAGAACATTACGTAGGAAATCAGCATACATTGCACCATTTAGATTGCCATCGATAAAATGGGGGCTAATTACCCTTCCTCCCATAATCCCGCACCATAAATTAACCCGCCAAGGTCACTGATGTTCCACTTGTCGCAGCCATCGTGGATTTCCCGTTGCCCAGTAGTGCATATTATGCCGGTTTACTTTACCGCTGTTGGTGAATGACTTTGTCGCTAAATAGAACACGTGCAAAAAATCTGTCATCGTCCCGTAATTTCTCTTCTGCCCAGTGGCAGAACTGTACACGACGTTCAAAGTCGTCGCCATGCAATTCCTGGTGCAGGGAAATATGGTACGGGTGCAATCGATGTTGATGTAGCATTCACAACACCGTCGTTTTTGAGATTCCCGATTCTCGCGCAATTTGTGATGTGCGGATTAGCCGCGACAGCAGTTAAAACACCTATTTGGGCATCATTTGTTGCAGGTCGTGGTTGAAGTTTCACATGTCGCTGAACACTTCCTGTTTCCTTAAATAACGTAAGTATCCGGCGAACGGTCCGGACACTTGGATGATGTCGTCCAGGATACCGAGCAGCATACATAGCACACGCCCTTTGGGCATTTTAATCACAATAGCCATACATCAACATGATATCGACCTTTTCCGCAATTGTTAAACGGTCCATTTTAAAACGGGTAATGTATCACGAAGCAAATACGGTCCGCACTGGCGGAAGGTTACGTGATACCACGTACATATACGTTTGTGACTATTACAGTGCCATCTATCACAAACAGAAAAAAATGATCCAACTAAAACATTCATATTTCTTCACGTACTACACGAATATGTAATAAAAAAGGGGTTACTATTTTTAAAAAACGCAGTTGATCTCCGTTTGACCTATGGCAGCTCCATCTAGCGTGCCAACCATAGCGCCATCTGGTTTCCCCCTTCAAGCTAGATGAGTTTCGTTCTTTGTAGTTTTTTCGTTTGACGCTTATTTCGTGAGATATTTGGCCCGGTCTCTATCAATGGACCACCCTGTATACTTGATTGGACATGGATCTGGTGATAAAGCGGGCCAAGGCAACATTTCCGCACTCTGTTGAGTTGGTTATAGCAGAAGTATCTGGGAGAGCGTTATCCTGTTAGAAAATACCCCATGGGGTGCTGTCGATGAATGACAGCACAACAGATCAAATCACGAGACTGACTTACGGATTTGCAAAAAATGGCTCTGAGCACTGTTGGACTTAACAGCCGAGGTCATCAGTCCCCTAGACGTAGAACTACTTAAACCTAACTAACCTAAGGACATCACACACATACATGCCCGAGGCAGGATTCGAACCTGCGACCGTAGCTGTCGCCCGGTTCCAGACTGAAGCTCCTACGGATTTGCAGCCACGGTGTATGTGATAACCAAAAGAGTGCTCCTGCTGCCATACGAAATCGCACTCCAGGCCGTAATTCCTGGTGTAGGTCCAGTTTGTCTAGCACGCAAATTGGTCTTTTGCAGGCCCTCAACTGGCCTCCTAACCAACCCTACACAGACATCAATGGCAGCAAGGCAGGACCAGCTTTCATCACAACAGCCCTCCACCCTGACCTCCAATAAGCTTTCTACTGACACCACCGAAGTCGCAAATGGCGGTAGTTTGGGGTCAGTCAAATGCATGCTACAGGCAGTCTGGCTCAGAGCTGTGGAGCTGTCCTTTAAGTAACCGATTTGTAAAAGTTTGTTGTGTCACTATAATGCCAACTGCTGCTCAGATTGCTGCTGCAGTTGCAGTACTATGCGCCAGAGCCATACGCCGAACACGATGGTCTTCCCTCTCGGTAGTGCCACGTGGCCGTCCAGAGCCCGGTCTTCTTGGAACCCTACATTCTCGTGACCACCGCTGCCAGCAATCATGTACAACGGCTACATTCTTCTACGTCTTTCTGCAATATCGTAGAAGGAACATCCAGCTTATCGTAGCCCTATTGCACGACCTCATTTAAACACACTGAGGTGTTGGTAATGGCGTCCTTGTCGCCTTTAAGCCATTCTTGACTAACATCAACTCACCACGTCCAATTTTAAGTGTTTCTAACGGTCACGACCGTTATTGTTGCTGTTGTTGTCGTCTTCAGTCCAGAGACTGGTTTGATGCAGCTCTCCATGCTACTCTATCCTGTGCGAACTTCATCTCCCAGTACCTACTGCAACCTACATCCTTCTGAATCTGCTTAGTGTATTCATCTCTTGGTCTCCCTCTACGATTTCTACTCTCCACGCTGTCCTCCAGTACTAAATTGGTGATCCCTTGATACCTCAGAACATGTCCTACCAACCGATCCCTCCTCCTAGTCAAGTGGTGTCACGAATTTATCTTCTCCCCTATTCCATTCAATACCTCCTCATTAGTTATGTGATCTACCCATCTAATCTTCAGCATTCTTCTGTAGCACCACATTTCGAAAGCTTCTATTCTCTTCTTGTCTAAACTACTTATCGTCCACGTTTCACTTCCATACATGGAAGAGTGCTCCATACAAATACATTCAGAAACGACTTCCTGACACTTAAATCTATAATCGATGTTAAATTTCTCTTCTTCAGAAACGCTTCCCTTGCCATCGCCAGTCTACATTTTATATCCTCTCTACTTCGACCATCATCAGTTATTTTGCTCCCCAAATAGCAAAATTCATTTACTACTTTAAGTGTCTCATTTCCTAATCTAATTCCCTCAGCATCACCCGATTTAATTCTACTACATTCCATTATCCTCGTTTTGCTTTTGTTGATGTTCATCTTATATCCTCCTTTCAAGACACTGTCCATTCCGTTCAACTGCTCTTCCAGGTCCTTTGCTGTCTGTGACAGAATTACAATGTCATCGGCGAACCTCAAAGTTTTTATTTCTTCTCCATGGATTTTAATACCTACTTCGAACTTTTGTTTCCTTTACTGCTTGCTCAATATACAGATTGAATAACATCGGGGAGAGGCTACAACCCTGTCTCACTCCTTTCCCAACCACTGCTTCCCTTTCATGCCCCTCGACTCATAACCGCCATCTGGTTTCTGTACAAATTGTAAATAGCCTTTCGCTCCCTGCAATTTACCCCTGACACCTTCAGAATTTGAAAGAGAGTATTCCAGTCAACATTGTCAAAAGCTTTCTCTAAGTCTACCACCGTTACAGCGTGTATTTCAACCAAACCTGATTTGCATCCTCATAGTGGCGCTGCTAGCGACATTCTTATGCGACTGGAGCGAAATTTGAACAGACATTATCTTTCAGAGGGAGAAACACGACTACCAAGTTTCACGTCGTGCAACTCTTTGTTGGTGTTGCAATTTTTTCCGTTAGCGTATTTGGATAAATAAGCTCATCTTAGTTATGATTCAGCTATCCAGGCTGAAAGTGATTACTGAGTGTTGTCGATCACACAGTGCTGCATTCTCTCGTGAATATATCAGTTACAAGTAGTATTTGTTGCAGCAGAAGTAATTCCACAGCTGCACGCTAAAGGAAAGCACTCGCAATATCCATTCAGTCCTTGTTTTAACTTTTTTATCTATCTGTTTAGATTGACCTTCCGAGATTGCTTTTTATTATGTACGAGGGTCACTCCAAAAGAAATTCACACTATTTTTTTTTAATCCATCTTTTACTCTCCATGTTTCAAAGTCTAACAGTGTGTAGATACATGCTTTAGGAACAATATTTTCATTTCTCCACATAATTTCCATCCCTCTCAACTGCCTTACACCATCTTGGAACCATCGCCTGTAACCCGCACAGTAAAATTCTGGACCAACCTGTTGGAGCCACTGTTTGGCAGCGTGCACAAGGGAGTCATCATCTTCAAACCTTGTTCCACGAAGAGAGTCTTTCAGTTTCCCACAGAGATAATAGTCACATGGAGCCAGGTCAGGACTGTAAGGCTGGTGTTTCGGTGTTTTGTGATAGCTTCCATGGTTTTTTGACTGACATGTGGCCGTGCATTGTCTTGCAACAGCAAAACATCCTGCTTTTGCCGATGTGGTCGAACACGACTCAACCGAGCTTGAAGTTTCTTCAGTGTCGTCACATATGCATCAGAATTTATGGTGGTTCCACTTGGCATGATGTCCACAAGCAAGAGTCCTTCGGAATCTAAAAACACCGTTGCCATATCTTTTCCAGCGGCAGGTGTGGTTTTGAATTTTTTTTTTCTTGGGCGAATTTGCATGATGACACTCCTTTGTCTCTTCGTCTCTGGCGAAAAATGATGGAGCCATGTTTCATCACCTGTCACAATTCTTCCAAGAAATTCATCTTCACCATTCTTGTACTGTTCCAAAAGTTCGCTGCATACTATTTGTCTTGTTTCTTTGTGAGCCAGTGTCAACATCCTGGGAACCCACCTAACACAAGCCTTTTTTTAACGCCAACACTTTCAGTATTCTGCGAACACTTCCTTCCCCTATCCCAACGTAGCGTGTCAATTCGTTCACTGAGATGCGTCTGTCAGCGATCACCAATTCGTTAACTCTCTGCACATTGTCTGGAGTGTGTGCAGTACGAGGCCTGCCGCTGCGAGGACAATCCTCAATGTTGTCGTGCCCGCTTTCATCACGTAACCTGCTTGCCCACCGCCTAACTGTGCTGCGATCGTCAGCAGCATCTCCATACACCTTTTTAAACCTCTTGTGGATGTTTCACACTGTCTCGTTTTCACAGCACAGGATTTCTATGACACCACGTTGCTTCTGACGAACGTCAAGTGCAGCAGCCATCTTGAAGACATGCTGTGACGGCGCCACTCACGGGAACAGGTTGAACTAAGTTTGAAAACAAGCGGGAAGGATGTATCTATACACTGTAAAACTTTCACACATGCAGAATGAAAACTGTATTTTTACAAAAATAGTGTGCATTTCTTTTGGAGTGACCCTCATAGTATAAAAATCCTATGGTATACAGTAAACGAGGAAATTAATGAAACGCTCTGTTACAACATGATTTGTATTTACAGTGAGCTACTTAAAGCAATGATGTGTGTTAATAGTGGTTTCACTTATCAGATGGAATTGGTTTGCTTTTTCTTTCTATTTTTTCATTAAAGCTTCTTGAGTAGCTTTTTCTAAGACGAGTTGCTTGCTGAACTTCTCAGTGAAGTGACCAACAGCAGTCCCCCATCATGCTGGTGTTCCAGCGGCCTTGGTAGCGTTTTTCTGTCACTTTAATGTCCTGGTGGAAACGCTCTCCTTGCTCCTCTCTAACATCTCCCATATTGTCCGGGAAGTAATCAAGGTGACTGTTCAAAAAGTGAACTTTCAGGCTCATTAAACATCCTAAAGTTTTAAACTTCTTTAACATTGTAGCTATATTAAAAGCATATTCTGGGTCTTTTTCATGTCCTAAGAACTTTGTAACTACTTGCTTGAATGATACCCATGCTTTCTCATTTAAGGTCATTGTGGATTCAAAGTTAACATCAAACATCAATTTTCTTATGTCAGGTCCGACAAAGACGCCTTTTAGTTTAGCTTCTGAAAGGTGAGGAAACTTTTGGCAGAGATACTTAAAACATGGTCCACCTTTAGGCAGAGCCTTTATAAACTGTTTCATTAGGACTAACTTTATATGTAGAGGTGGTAGGAGTACGTTTTTTGAAACTACAAGGTTTTTGCGTAGAATGTTCTTCTCATCAGGTTTTAAAGACACCCTCGCAGGCCAGTTCTTTCTGCGCCAGTGTTGATCCTTAGCCGTACTGATCCATTCACACAAGAAACATGGAAATTTGGTAACGCCACCTTGCTGACCAAGGAGCATGCATGTAACTTTTAGATCGCTACATATCATCCAAGCATGAGCAGAATAATCTGTTTTATTTATCGCTATTTCTAGGTTTTCATACATTTCTTTCATATGTACAGAATGTCCAGCAGGTATAGATGCATACATGTTACCATTGTGTAATAAAACAGCCTTTAAACTAGTTTTGGATGAATCAATAAACAGCCTCCAGTCTTCCTTTTTGTATTCAATGCCAAACTCATTCATCAGACTGGGAATGTCTGAGCAGTACACTAAATCACCTTGTTGAAAAAACTCGGAAAACTGCTGCTTTCTCTTTCTATACATGTATATGCTGGTTACAACTGCCAATAAGTTCTTTTCCTTTAATCTAGAGCCAAGCAATTCAGCTTTTTCTTTCGTTAAGCCCAGATCCCTAACCAAATCGTTAAACTCTGTCTGGGTGAACAATTTGGGGTCTAGACTTTCTGTTCAAATGGTTCAAATGGCTCTGAGCACTATGGGACTTAACATCTGTGGTCATCAGTCCCCTAGAACTTAGATCTATTTAAACCTAACTAACCTAAGGACATCACACACACCCATGCCCGAGGCAGGATTTGAACCTGCGACCGTAGCAGTCGCGCGGTTCCGGACTGAGCGCCTAGAACCGCGAGACCACCGCGGCCGGCCAGACTTTCTGTATTACAATGGAATTCATCACCATCTGGTCCATCTAAATCAGATTGTACATCAGAAAATACTTCTGTTGGAATAGAATTTAAAGCATCTTGTGGTTCAGGAACTGGCAAATTTACACCATGCCCTACTGGTCGGATGGCGAACAGAAGGTTAGGGTAGCTTATTACCTTCGCGTTTTTCGAATTATGACCAGTAATATCAACACTAAAAAAGTAACAATCATCGGAATGATTTCTTGGCTCCCTCCATATCATAGGAACAGCAAATCTAAAGGATTTTTCTCCTTTTTGGACCATTTTATCATATCTTCAACACACACATAACATACCTTAGGTGGCGCCCAAGATTTATCTTAATCACCAAGTTTAGATCCAAAGTATGACAGATAAACCTTTTTCACAAAGTCTGTAATGTTTCGTTGGTTTTCTAAATCACAAATACGCCACAAATATAACAAGAAATGTCAGCAGGGTTTTTACAACCACAACCAGGTTGACAGTAAACAAAACACCATCTGTTAACACAAAAATAGAATCGACCTTTTCTGCCATCAAATGTTTTCCAGCAGTGCTACTAACGTCATCTACATTCATTACACATTTTAAAATTATTTTAACTATATGAAAGCTGTTAAATTATTTAAAAATCGCTTAATTCAATAAATTTAACTGTAAAATGTGAAGAAATGGTGGACATCATTGGTCTATGTAGTTGTAGTGTAGGCAGATAGGACTATACACAGAGGAAGACTACTGTGATTTCTCAAGTGGTCCAGTAGTCTACTCGCTTCTTGAGACTGTAACACCTGTTCTGAGCACAGCTCTCAAGGCAGTCAAATTATTAGGTTTCGTTTCAGAGTGGATATACCCTGACTGTAATTAAATACCTGTTTGTTCACTCTGGTGTAACATTCATTAGCTTCTGCTTATCAGCCAGCTTTAGGAATTCCGATCTGCATTCCTCCGAAAACAATGCCGACATCCGAGAGAAAGAACCGTTTACTATCTGATTGCAAGTTTAGTGGTGAACGCCTCCAGCACGCGACACCCTAACGGTAATATTACGAGCGATATCAAGGGAGGCAATCAAGTCATCATTAGGTAACGCCATTGTGAAGTCAGATTTTCTGGAAGAGTTGTTGGAAAATGTGATGCGTATGTGAAATAAATGGCATATAAAACACTAGTGCGGCTAGTTCTAGAGAATTGTTCCAGCGCTTGGAGCCATGTAGGCACGGCAACATCTCTAAGGAATTTAAAAGCGCTCTTCTACGATCCTGACGATTTGGTATAGCCAATACGAAAGTGTAACAGAAATACTAAAATAAAATATATAGGAAATGGTAGAAGAAGAAAGGCAACTAGTGGAACCCTGCTGTGTAAATGTAGAGAACTTCTATTCGAAGAAGATTGTGGCATCAACGTATATCTCGCGTAAGGATAACGAGTATGATGCATATAGACAATTATTTGTCCTCGCCGATGGAGTAAGAATATCGGTAACTTTGCTACGATTTTCCCACCACCCTGTTATGTATGGTGGCTTGGGGGAGGGGAGGGGGAATATGCCAATGCATATGTCGCATCTATACTCCTATTACATCAATCATTCTTCGCGCCATCGATAGAGCGTTAAACATCAAATTAAAAGACAATCTTTCAGTAAGATTTTATATTTAAATACCTTAACTGTGATTATCAACTCGTTACTGGTTTTTATTAAGTCTGTTACATCTTCCTGGAACCACGTGTCACGTTGCATCATAATTCTTTCATACTTTTAAAAATTTTGATGTCTCCATTCAGCGAGGCCACACACACACACACACACACACACACACACACACACACACACACACACACACACACACACACACAAAATATATACCTAAACGTAAATAATATTTTGCCATTGGTTAAAAAGTTGACCTCTGTGTTTGTACGTATCCACAGAATTTGAAGTCTTCACGTCAGTAGGTAATAGCTTTCTACAATTCATGCGATGTTGCAGCAAACGAGTAGTGACAATCTGATCCACGTTTGATGAGTTATCATGAAGTAAGAACGAAAGTTGCGTAGTTAAGTTTGGTTTATTTGCAGGAACATGACTATCTCTAATACACATTTTATTTATTTATTTGCCATTATATGCAACGTTTGCCGTCTAGTAACTATTGGAAACGATGCTAGTTATTTCAAAAAGAATGCAATACCATATTTTCATAGTACAGTATCTGTTGGTACATAAATTTCAACCTAAAATAGTGCTGATCTGCTTCGAGATATGCATTCTAAATTGTTTGTGTGAAATTAAGTTAAAGCTACATCTAGTTTCTAATTACACTACTTACCCCTGATGCGTCTGGGTATCAGCAGTCTAAGATGCGTACATTCAGAGCAAGACACAGCTGAACTTTTCCAGTTAATTGTGTCATCCATCACTGCTTACCTGACGTGCAAAAGATCAGAATCTACACTCCTGGAAATGGAAAAAAGAACACATTGACACCGGTGTGTCAGACCCACCATACTTGCTCCGGACACTGCGAGAGGGCTGTACAAGCAATGATTACACGCACGGCACAGCGGACACACCAGGAACCGCGGTGTTGGCCGTCGAATGGCGCTAGCTGCGCAGCATTCGTGCACCGCCGCCGTCAGTGTCAGCCACTTTGCCGTGGCATACGGAGCTCCATCGCAGTCTTTAACACTGGTAGCATGCCGCGACAGCGTGGACGTGAACCGTATGTGCAGTTGACGGACTTTGAGCGAGGGCGTATAGTGGGCATGCGGGAGGCCGGGTGGACGTACCGCCGAATTGCTCAACACGTGGGGCGTGAGGTCTCCACAGTACATCGATGTTGTCGCCAGTGGTCGGCGGAAGGTGCACGTGTCCGTCGACCTGGGACCGGACCGCAGCGACGCACGGATGCATGCCTAGACCGTAGGATCCTACACAGTGCCGTAGGGGACCGCACCGCCACTTCCCAGCAAATTAGGGACACTGTTGCTCCTGGGGTATCGGCGAGGACCATTCGCAACCGTCTCCATGAAGCTGGGCTACGGTCCCGCACACCGTTAGGCCGTCTTCCGCTCACGCCCCAACATCGTGCAGCCCACCTCCAGTGGTGTCGCGACAGGCGTGAATGGAGGGACGAATGGAGACGTGTCGTCTTCAGCGATGAGAGTCGCTTCTGCCTTGGTGCCAATGATGGTCGTATGCGTGTTTGGCGCCGTGCAGGTGAGCGCCACAATCAGGACTGCATACGACCGAGGCACACAAGGCCAACACCCGGCATCATGGTGTGGGGAGCGATCTCCTACACTGGCCGTACACCACTGGTGATCGTCGAGGGGACACTGAATAGTGCACGGTACATCCAAACCGTCATCGAACCCATCGTTCTACCATTCCTAGACCGTCAAGGGAACTTGCTGTTCCAACAGGACAATGCACGTACGCATGTATCCTGTGCCACCCAACGTGCTCTAGAAGGTGTAAGTCAACTACGCTGGCCAGCAAGATCTCCGGATCTGTCCCCCATTGAGCATGTTTGGGACTGGATGAAGCGTCGTCTCACGCGGTCTGCACGTCCAGCACGAACGCTGTTCCAACTGAGGCGCCAGGTGGAAATGGCATGGCAAGCCGTTCCACAGGACTACATCCAGCATCTCTACGATCGTCTCCATGGGAGAATAGCAGCCTGCATTGCTGCGAAAGGTGGATATACACTGTACTACTGCCGACATTGTGCATGCTCTGTTGCCTGTGTCTATGTGCCTGTGGTTCTGTCAGTGTGATCATGTGATGTATCTGACCCCAGGAATGTGTCAATAAAGTTTCCCCTTCCTGGGACAATGAATTCACGGTGTTCTTATTTCAATTTCCAGGAGTGTACATTATTTACTGATATCTCGTACCTAATTTCTAAATAATTTAACTATCATAAAAATTATCTCATGAGCTGGTCTGTCGATTTTTCTTTAATCCCATTTATAAAAGTCGCACTGCAATGGGAACTTACTTTTGTACGCTGGTCGTTAAGACACATTGTTTATCAACTACTAGATGAATACCCGGATATGTATGTATTCCAATCTTCTATTACTCCACCTCCTCCTCCCCATCTCGCTGTTCATCTCCTCCCTTTCTTTTCTCTGCCCAACTCCTCCTCTCCCCTTCTCTCTGTCCATTTCCTATTCGCTCCCTTTCTGCCTCTCTCTTCCTCTCCCCATCTCTGTCCATGCCCTCCTCTAACCTTTATCTGCCCATCTCCGCCTTTCCCCTTCCTTTGTCCATTTTCCTCGCTCTTCTCTGCCCATCTGCTGCTCCCTTTTATGTGTATCCATCTTCTCCTGCCCATTCTCTGTCTGTCCATCTCCCCCTCCACCTTCTCTGTTCATGTTAGCAACCCCACCCCAGTAGTAGTTGGTGGTTCTTACCCTCACAGAATTTCTTTCCAGATTAAAACTAATGTGTATACCACATTTGGTTTAAATCGATACATGGGTTTAAGACGAAATTTTTACCCACAGCTTTACCCATCTATGCACATGACAAATACACTCCTGGAAATGGAAAAAAGAACACATTGACACCGGTGTGTCAGACCCACCATACTTGCTCCGGACACTGCGAGAGGGCTGTCTGTACAAGCAATGATCACACGCACGGCACAGCGGACACACCAGGAACCGCGGTGTTGGCCGTCGAATGGCGCTAGCTGCGCAGCATTTGTGCACCGCCGCCGTCAGTGTCAGCCAGTTTGCCGTGGCATACGGAGCTCCATCGCAGTCTTTAACACTGGTAGCATGCCGCGACAGCGTGGACGTGAACCGTATGTGCAGTTGACGGACTTTGAGCGAGGGCGTATAGTGGGCATGCGGGAGGCCGGGTGGACGTACCGCCGAATTGCTCAACACGTGGGGCGTGAGGTCTCCACAGTACATCGATGTTGTCGCCAGTGGTCGGCGGAAGGTGCACGTGCCCGTCGACCTGGGACCGGACCGCAGCGACGCACGGATGCACCCCAAGACCGTAGGATCCTACGCAGTGCCGTAGGGGACCGCACCGCCACTTCCCAGCAAATTAGGGACACTGTTGCTCCTGGGGTATCGGCGAGGACCATTCGCAACCGTCTCCATGACGCTGGGCTACGGTCCCGCACACCGTTAGGCCGTCTTCCGCTCACGACCCAACATCGTGCAGCCTGCCTCCAGTGGTGTCGCGACAGGCGTGAATGGAGGGACGAATGGAGACGTGTCGTCTTCAGCGATGAGAGTCGCTTCTGCCTTGGTGCCAATGATGGTCGTATGCGTGTTTGGCGCCGTGCAGGTGAGCGCCACAATCAGGACTGCATACGACCGAGGCACACAGGGCCAACACCCGGCATCATGGTGTGGGGAGCGATCTCCTACACTGGCCGTACACCACTGGTGATCGTCGAGGGGACACTGAATAGTGCACGGTACATCCAAACCGTCATCGAACCCATCGTTCTACCATTCCTAGACCGGCAAGGGAACATGCTGTTCCAACAGGACAATGCACGTCCGCATGTATCCCGTGCCACCTAACGTGCTCTAGAAGGTGTAAGTCAACTACCCTGGCCAGCAAGATCTCCGGATCTGTCCCCCATTGAGCATGTTTGGGACTGGATGAAGCGTCGTCTCACGCGGTCTGCACGTCCAGCACGAACGCTGGTCCAACTGAGGCGCCAGGTGGAAATGGCATGGCAAGCCGTTCCACAGGACTACATCCAGCATCTCTACGATCGTCTCCATGGGAGAATAGCAGCCTGCATTGCTGCGAAAGGTGGATATACACTGTACTAGTGCCGACATTGTGCATGCCCTGTTGCCTGTGTCTATGTGCCTGTGGTTCTGTCAGTGTGATCATGTGATGTATCTGACCCCAGGAATGTGTCAATAAAGCTTCCCCTTCCTGGGACAATGAATTCACGGTGTTCTTATTTCAATTTCCAGGAGTGTATATTTTACATGTACTTAACATATTTCACACATATTTTACCAGTACCTCCAGCGAACTACGCCTTGCTGTTTTGTTTTCACAATGATAAAATTTTGAAGGTACATCCAGTGATATATGTGGGTACTGTCTGCGAAATGTGTTGTGAGTATAAATTGTAGTGAAGAAAAGAGCTTCTGTAAAGTTTGGAAGGTAGGAGAGGAGGTACTGGCGGAAGTAAAGCTCTGAGGACGGGGCGTGAGTCGTGCTTGGGTAGCTCAGTTGGTAGAGCATTTTCCCGCGAAAGGCAAAGGTCCCGATTTCGAGTCTCGGTCCGGCACAGAGTTTTAATCTTCCAGGAAGTTTTAAGAAGTAATTAATTAAAACATCATGCACAATGTGGCAGCACTTCACGCATCTCCGTGTTTACAACGTCGCATCTTCTGAACTATGTGTTGTACAATGATATACCGGGTGATCAAAAAGTCAGTATAAATTTGAAAACTTAATAAACCACGGAATAATGTAGATAGAGAGGTAAAACTTGACACACATGCTTGGAATGACATGACAAAAAAAAGCAACAACAAAAAAGTATTGCTAGACGCGTGAAAGATCTCCTGCGCGCGTCGTTTGGTGATGATCGTGTGCTCAGCCGCCACTTTCGTCCTGTTTGGCCTTCTAGGTACCCAGTCCTCAGCCCGTACGATTATTGGCTTTGGGGTTACCTGAAGTCGCAAGTGTATCGTTATCGACCGACATCCCTAGGGATGCTGAAAGACAACATACGACGCCAATGCCTCACCATAACTCCGGACATGCTTTACAGTGCTGTTCACAACATTATTCCTCGACTACAGCTATTGTTGAGGAATGATGGTAGACATATTGAGCATTTCCTGTAAGGAACATCATCTTTGCTTTGTCTTACTTTTTAATGCTAATTATTGCTATTCTGATCAGATGAAGCGCATCTCTCGGACACTTTTTGAACGTTTGTATTTTTTGGTTCTAAAAAACCCCATGTCATTCCAAGCATGTGTGTCAATTTGTACCTCTCTATCTACATATTCCGTGACTTATTCAGTTTTCAAATTTATACTGACTTTTTGATCACCCGGTATATTTCTAAATACATTCCGCGGCATATGTGGATACTTTCTGCCAAATCTGTTGCGACTGGAATGCGTAGCAACGAAATAATAAATTTTAACGTCTTGCACGATGTGGTAGTTTTTCACGCATTCAGTGTTTATGACCTCGTATCTCCTAAACTATGTGCATACAACAATATAATTTTGCTGGTACATTCAGTGGCATAGGTGAATACTATCTGCAAACCGTACCATGCATGCAGTTAGTAGTAAAGAAGTAATAAATTAAAACGTCACTCTACGTACGTCAGTTTTGCTGCAGGAACAGGTAAAATGTAGTATGAGGTGCGGCAAAGTAATGAGACTGATGTGAAAAAAAGTGTTGCTTAGCGTTTTAGTCAAGTTTAGTGTTGTCTCCTTCGAAGTAGTTCCCTTATGATTGTACATACTTTTTTCAGCGCTTCTGTCATTGACGGTAACATTTCTCTAACTCATCTTCTGTAATATCCTCCTAGACCCTCGTCACAGCTTTTTGGACATCTTGTGTTGCTTGAAAATGGTGTCCCTTGACCGCCGTTTTGGCTCTTGGAAATAGAAAAAAGTCGCACGGAGCGATATCTGGTGAATAAGGTGGCTATGGTAGTACTGAAATTAGTTTTGACTTTAGAAATTGCTGTACTGACAGCAGTATGCATGGCGCATTATACTGATGCAGAATCCAATTATCAGCAATGTTGGCATGGACACGAAGAACTCTTTTACGAAGTCTTTAAAATTTCTTTGTAGTAATATTGGTTAACTGCTTTATGAACACTTCCCTTGGAATCAAAGAAGCACACAAGCATGCATTTCACTTTTGACTGACATGCGAGCTTTTTTTGACCTGGGTGATCCCTTTGAGCACCACTGCTAACTTTGGCGTTTTGTCTCTGGATCGTACAGAAAAAACCAACTTTCATCACCAGTGATAACACGGCTCAACAATTCTGGATTGATTTCCATTTGCTCTAACAGATCGGCTGCCACATTTTTCCGTGTTTCTCGCTGTTGTGGTGAGAGATTTTTTGGGACCATTTTTGCATAAATCTCTCTCATACCAAGATCTTCAGTTATTATTAGACGAACCGTTTCTCGATTGATGTTCAGTTCTTCTGCAATCACTTTCATGGATAATCTTCGAGCAAATCGTACGAAGTCACGCACCCTGGCCAAGTTGACATCCGTCTGTGAGGTTGATGGTCGTCCACTGCGGTCTTCATCATCCACATTCTTTCCGCATTCACTAAACATTTTATGCCAAAGAAATACTTGAGCTCTTGACATAACCTCCTCTTCAAAAGCCTTCTGAAGTTTACCGTAAGTTGTCGTCAAGTTTTCACCCAATTTAAGGCAAAAAGAAATGGCATACCGTTGCACAATATTATGCAGTTCCATTTCCGTGACGAGAGACACAAACACGTGTTAACTTATTACAGCACAGCTCACGACTGAGCTGTTGCATTGATGTGCCGCTTCGACTAGAAGCAGCTTATAGACCAAGGTCAAAGATATTGTGCCTAGGCAAGCCTGCAGGGTTGCCACATCTTGCAAAGAAAATCAGTCTCATTACTTTATTGTCGCACCTCGTATGCGATAAACTGTGTACCTTTCATCATTCTGTGAGGGTTATCAGCGAGAAACAGTTTCGAAAAGGTTTGAAATTATGTGCAAAGTTTGTAGTAAGCAACTAAGTGCCTTCATTCTCAAAATTCTGAGTGACTGAAGTATGAAAACTGGCACAATGTGAAGTACACTACGTTCTCTCCCCCACCCCAAATACCTTTGATACATTGGTGGTTCTTACCCCCACAGAAATTCTTTCCAGACAGTAAGTAATATGTGCATCAAGTTTGGTTGAAATCGGTCAAGTGGGTTAGGAGGAAATGTGGATTATACATACATCCATATACAGGGTGATTTAAAGTTTGGAAACCTCTGATCTTGTTGAGTAACTGCGTACGAAGGACAACACTTGAGATGGTGTAATGGGCGACCTCCCTGGGCAGTGGATGAGTGGATAAGTGTAATTTAAAGTGATCTGATGGAATGCACTGAGTTTGGCGAATGACTGGATAACATTACCTGCCATCGACAGAGAAATAAGGAAGTACGCTGGATGTGGTATTACGATATCGGTGTGTGTGTTCCTCGTTAGACTGTGGTCCCCTAATGACGCTTAAGGCAACGCTAATTGCGGTATGATACGAACACATTTCAGAGCTTTGTGTACTACGTACAGTGGATGAACAGTTCGAATATGTGATTGTATCAGTGACGCTGTACCCTGTTATAAATCATCTGTGAGACAATGGTTTGTGGAAAATAACATTCCTAAGAGGGACAGATCTACCCAAAGTCCCGACCTGAAGCCAGTGGGAAAGTTTTGGGATGAATTAGAACTTTCATTTTGCTCCAGACCCCAGCGTTCAACGTCACCACCTTCTCTGGTTTCAGCGCATCAGAAGAACGAGCTACCATTCCTCCACAGTCATTCAGACACAACATTGATGGCGTCGCTGTCACAGTTCAAGCCGTCATAAAGGCGAAGGTGGACAAAGCCCATAATGATGCCCACCAATAGGTGCCCAGATACTTTACAGCAGATAATCTATGTACTATATTGAATAGTAATTGTCAACTACAGCACCTACGAAGAACGCCAGTCTGGCGAGATCGAGGTAGTGTTGTCATCTACTTTGCAAATAAGCATACTAGATAAAAATTAGTCACCCTTCAAGAGACATCACGCTGATACCATGTAGCACTGCATGTAGCCTCGATAAATGCCTCAATTTGGCGAATAAGAGTGTCCACGAGATCCTTCGGCTATGCCATATCCAGCTGGGTCGCTCATCAGTGATTAGGTACTGCAGAGCTATCAAATTGTGGGAATGTGGACTGACACATTAAACCCGCTATTCCCAAAAGTGCCACACATTTCCAGCGGGCCAGTGGAGATGATCATTAGACAAACCAGGAACGTGTAACTGCAGTCGTGTGGATATGGCAGTTGTCACTGTGCAGCAACAGTAAGTATAATCGTCGTGAGAATGTTATAGAGAGCAATATTTGCGCATTAACGACCTGGAAATTCGTGTTCACTGTAGCCCAAATCGTGGTAAGGGGAACCCTACCGAGACATCAAATTATCATCTCACTCTTAACTACATCCTTCATACAATTCGGGTTAAATGCCTCAATAGACCTATTATTTTGGAGGTAGGGCAAACACAGCCAAAGTTTCACATGGTGAACAAAATCTTCACTGGCTGTTAAAATAACTTTATTAAAAATTCCCAACCTGTTTTGCATCAGTGGGGATGCATCTTCAGATGATCAGTACAAGAGATTGAAACATTAAAGAATTACAATTACACACTACTGGCCATTGAAATTGCTACACCAAGAAAAAATGCATATGATAAACGGGTATTCATTGGACAAATATATTATACTAGAACTGACATGTGATTACATTTTCACGCAATTTGGGTGCATAGATCTTCAGAAATCAGTACCTAGAACAACCACGTCTGGCCATAATAACGGCCTTGATACGCCTGGGCATTGAGTCAAACAGAGCTTGGATGGCGTGTACAGGTACAGCTGCCCATGTAGCTTCAACGCGATACCACAGTTCATCAAGAGTAGTGGCTGGCGTATTGTGACGAGCCAGCTGCTCGGCCACCATTGACCAGACGTTTTCAATTGGTGAGAGATCTGGAGAACGTGATGGCCAGGGCAGCAGTAGAACATTTTCTGTGTCCAGAAAGACCCGTACAGGATCTGCAACCTGCTTAAATGTAGGGTTTCGCAGGGATCGAATGGAGGGTAGAGCCATGGATCGTAACACATCTGAAATGTAACGTCCACTGTTCAAAGTGCCGTTCAATGCGAACAAGAGGTGACCGAGACGTGTAACCAATGGCATCCCATACCATTACGCCGGGTGATACACCAGTATGGTGATGACGAATACACGCTTCCAATGTGCGTTCACCTCGATATCGCCAAACACGGATGCGACCATCATGATGCTGTGAACAGAACCTGGATTCATCCGAAAAAATGTTTTTCCATTCATGCACCCAGGTTCGTCGTTGAGTACACCATCTCTGGCGCTCGTGTATGTGATGCAGTGTCAAGGGTAAACGCAGCAATGGTCTCTGAGCTTATAGTCCATGCTGCTGCAGATGGTTGTAGTCTTGCAAACGTCCCCATCTGTTGACTCAGGGATCGAGACGTGGCTCCACGATCCGTTACAGTCATACGGATAAGATGCCTGTCATCTCGACTGGTAGTGATACGAGGCCATTGGGATCCAGCACGGCGTTCCGTATTACCCTTCTAAACGTACCGATTCCATATTCTGCTAACAGTCATTGGATCTCGACCAACGCGAGCAGCAATGTCGCGATACGATAAACCGCAATTGCAATAGGCTACAATCGGACCTTTATCAAAGTCGGAAACGTGATGGTACGCATTTCTCCTCCTTACACGAGGCATCACAACAACGTTTCACCAGGGAACGCCGGTCAACTGCTGTTTGTGTGTGAGAAATCGGTTGGAAACTTTGCTCGTGTCAGCACGTTGTCGGTGTCGCCACCGGCGCCAACCTTGTGTGAATGCTCTGAAAAGCTAATCATTTGCATATGACGGCATCTTCTTCCTGTCGGTTAAATTTAGCGTCTGTAGCACGTCATCTTCGTGGTGTAGCAATTTTAATGGCGAGTAGTGTAGATGTCTCATACCATAAAGCGCCATATATCCATGTGAACTGAGTAGTCGCAATTTTCTTTATCTTTTTAAACAGACTTGGCACTGCAAAGTAGATGCTACAAGCCAAGTTCTATAGTCCACCGTCAAGATTAAACGAATAGCGCGCTAAAAGCAGTTGCCTATGATCAAAATATCTGAGGTCACGCCGCACCTATAAGTGACAGGAAGCCGGATACAGCTATTTAAATTGCTGACCTCCGTGTAATTATGGGAACAAACTAAAAACATGAAATTAGCACGTCTTAACTTCGACACAGAAGTATAATAGAGCCTCAAATGTCTTAGTACGCCATAGACCTCACAGAGGTGCCAACAGCGCCAGCGTAAATGGTACTGACGGGATGGTATTGCGAGCCACGTTGGCGATGTTGCGCTAGTCCGAACTGATGCTGCCCATGACAAAGGCAGGGGTTGGCTTTGCATATTATATCGTCATTAGGGATATCTTTTTTAGAAACATTTATAGTTAAGAACGAATAAAAATATTAAAATGCGAGTTAATACAACCTGAAAAATCCTAGCTAATAAGAGTGAACGTTTTTGAATGCTACATTGCATTATTTTTTAGAACCACCCGAGATATAACATATCCATAGTATTGCAGGGCACATAAAGCTTTCTTTAAAAAAAAGTCAATAACGTTAATTGACAAGAAATAAAAACAAAATCAAGTCTTGCGAAAACAAAAGTCACAACAAAGAATAACAGTGTCCTGTAGAAATGCAACAGTTAGGTGGGCTAACTTATCTACCTAGGCAGCCAAAATTGGATAGCAGACTTTTATGGCGCACTACTGTCTGCACGGTAAGCGTAGTTTTGGGGAACTCTTTGGTGACCGATAATTTTCAACTTACTCTAAAATTTTGAGTGTAATACCTTTATTTTCATAGCGAAATACCTGAGAATTTGAATGGAGGCAGGTAACTGAATGGGCTGCTTCACGTAAGTGGTCGCCTAAAACTGACCTTGGGCTTGAGTTGTTACTGTGTACTCTAAAACAGGCCTCAGAGCTTCTTTCTATCTGGCCTATACACAGGGTGTACATAAAGTCCGGGAACACTTTCAGTTATTTATTGCGCAAGAACCAAACAGTGTATAGATATCATACATATGCAGCGAAATGCAGGAAGATCTGCAGCGGATAGGCACTTGGTGCATGGAGTGGCGACTGACCCTTAACATAGACAAATGTAATGTATTGCGAATACATAGAAAGAAGGATCCTTTATTGTATGATAGCGGAACAAACACTGGTAGCAGTTACTTCTGTAAAATATCTGGGAGTATGCGTACGGAACGATTTGAAGTGGAATGAGCATATAAAATTAATTATTGGTAAGGTCGGTGCCAGGTTGGATTCATTGGGAGAGTCCTTAGAAAATGTAGTCCATCAACAAAGGAGGTGGCTTACAAAACACTCGTTCGACGTATACATGAGTACTGCTCATCAGTGTGGGATCCATACCAGGTCGGGTTGACAGAGGAGATAGATAAGATCCAAAGAAGAGCGGCACGTTTCGTCACAGGGTTATTTGGTAACCGTGATAGCGTTACGGAGATGTTTAGCAAACTCAAGTGGCAGACTCTGCAAGAGAGGTGCTCTGCATCGCAGTGTAGCTTGCTGTCCACGTTTCGAGAGGGTGCGTTTCTGGATGAGGTATCGAATATATTACTTCCCCTACTTATACCTCCCGAGGAGATCACGAATGTAAAATTAGAGAGATTCGAGCGCGCACGGAGGCTTTCCGGCAGTCGTTCTTCCCGCGGACCATACGCGACTGGAACAGGAAAGGGAGGTAAAGACAGTGGCACGTAAAGTGCCCTCCGCCACACACCGTTGGGTGGCTTGCGGAGTATAGATGTAGATGTCATTTTGAAGAGACACCCTGAAAGTTTTTTTTTTTTCATCTATACCGCCACAGTGTAGTTTGGTAATTTGGCGATAGTCAGGGTTAGTCGCAAACAAGACGAGTTCAGGTGCGGAGCGAGCTTTCTGTGTGTTGGAGTTCGACAAAAAAGTGTGCTACAGCTGTTCAACGGATGTTTAGAACCAAGTACGGTAAGAAGCCACCGACAAGGAACGCCATTTACCACTGGCACAACAAATTCGTTACGACGGGTTGCTTATGCGCGGCAAAGAGAAGTGGACGTCGCAGTGTGAGTGAAGTGAGTGTGGAGCGCGTACAAGACACATTGATAACGAGTCCAAAGAAATCGGTGCGTCGTGCATTCCGTGAACTAGAAGTGGCTCCAATGACAGTGTGGAAAGTCCCGCGACAGAAGTCGTCTATGAAACCATTCAAATTGGAGCCAGTGCAGAAGCTCAATGACGTCAAAGACAAGCGTTTTGAGTTTTGTTTGCAGTTGCAACAATTGAATGAGGATGAGGATGAAATTGTTGATCGCTTAATTTTTAGGCACGAAGCCACTTTTCAAACTAATGGGAAAGTGAGCAGTCTTAATCGTCGGAAATTCCTACCTAACTCCCCTATGCTCTCAGTCACTTGAGCCAACCCTGCACTAGGCTTCACAATGCTGGTGACCTGGTACTCACTCCCCAACACTTCCTGCAACTGCTGGCCCACACCTCTACCGTGAGAACTACCTAGCAGCAGAATCTCCTTTCTGCTAGACTTTGCAACTAACCTAGGCCTCCTAATTGCTAAGGACTGCTGCATGTTCCCTACATCTACAAGAGGCTCCTCTCCACTCAGCTGACAGTTGGTCAAATCTATTGCAAATACGAGAAGTAAAACTGTTGTGTTGGCTGAAGAGCCAACACCGTGTTACTAGAGGAGGCCGAAATGCACCCGTTTTAGCTCACGCAGGCTGGCGTGAGGAGGGAAGAACTATACCGACATGAGGTCTGGAACACGACAAGGAATTAGAATTCAGAAAGCGGACGTAATTAGTTTGATACTTAACTTTAATCCATTAATGATGAACGTCGCTCTTGACGGTACATGATTCACAATATTATCTGTTCAAATTATAGTAACTGAATATGGCGCCTTGCTAGGTCGTAGCAAATGACGTAGCTGAAGGCTAATGAGAGCGTATGTAGACAGTGAACCATCGCTAGCAAAGTCGGCTGTACAACTGGGGGAGTCTCTAGACTAGACCTGCCGTGTGGCGGCACTGATAGTGGCGACACGCGGGTCCGACGTATACTAACGGACTGCGGCCGATTTAAAGGCTACCACCTAGCAAGTGTGGTGTCTGGCGATGACACCACAAAAACTGTCTGAATACCTCCTCCCCCTAGCTGCCTTCTTGCCAACTACCAGTTCCCATTCCCCACCAACCTTCACCCTCCTCAACCTATCTAGTTCCTCCTTTGTGCGCTGTAACTGCACCTGAGGTGCATAGATCTTACGCTCCTGCTCCCCTATCAACTTATTTCTACTACAGATTCTGCATTCCCCGGAGAGGATCTCACTAAAATGACCACTGGCTTCCCCACTGCATTCCCCCCAGTGAAAATACTTTGAACAAATCCCACAACGTAACCTACTACTTACAAACCTACGACAGAGCCCACACTTCTCACTCATGGTAAAATTTTACAGTTACTGAGAAAACTATACTTCTACGTTACCAAAGTTCAGGTACACCAGTAGAACTATTTATAGAACAATAATGGTCTCGAAATTCTCTGTCTACTCAGAAAGCAACTACTTGTATTAATACTACTACACCACAGCTAATATCAGTACCAACAAAAGTTCAAAAAATTATTAGCTAAAACCAAAAAATTCAAACGGCCACTGGAACACTAAATGAAGTTAAAACACTGAATGAAAATTTTACTGAAACATTTCACTAGAAACAATAAGAAACGTCAGTTGAAAAGTAAAGCACGAAATTTACTGAACGACTTCAACGCACAGAAAACTCTAAAAAACACAGCGAGCGAACGTTTCCAAAAGTTTAATAAATCGTTATTTCACCACAAACGGCACGAAACACCGCGAAAAACTATTAAATGTAATAACTGTATAACAGTGAACAAATAAGTTTGTCAGTACTTACCTTTATAACCGCAACAGCTGCAGTGCACGCCGCAAAATGTAAACAAACTACTGAGGCGTGAGGCTAAGACGAACGACGTAAGCACACTCCCGAATAATAGACTACTCGAGTCAATAACAAAGGAAGAAAGACTGAGATTAATGAAAATCCACTAACAAGTTACCTTTACAACGAATATTAACACAAACTTTTTAAATAAGTAACTGAAGACTAAAATTTTAAAAAATATTAACGACCAATTTCAACAGCAGTGCAGCACACGTGACGTCACACCAAATTCAGTTTCCATAGATTAAACTAACAACAACCACTTGCCATTAACGGCTTTGTGTCGTGGGCAGTGTTCTGGACACTCACCTATAAAGCATTGAATACTGTTTCGTCGCACACCAAAACAAACTCAGCTACCGAATCAAAGTGTGGTGCTACCACCTTAAATATGAACCCAGTAGAGGAACAGCCAGATTATGAGTGCCAAATAGGTTGGAGTAGAAAAACGTTCTTTGCTTTAATCTAGAAACCGTCTCTGGTTCTTTTTTTTTACAATTGCGGGAAACATAGGTAGTGAATTCAATCGCACTCCTAAATACGTGGTCACTGGATCAAAAGTATGTCATTTGATATGGAACTGAAGTTCAAGGAAAAACTATGAAAAACAGGGAAGGTTCAGAAATAAATGTAGCATGATGTGGACAAACAGACTGACAAATCCACTACAGTACAATTACACTATTGACGACAAGTCAGTACAAGCCGTAACAGTAGTAGAAATACCTGTAAGTAACCATCTGGAATGACCGACTGCATAAATTTAATGTATAGAAAATTATAAGTTTAGTATTGTTCGTCAGTCTCAGGTCGCATTAACGCAATAGGAAGATAAGATCCAATGCATAGCGGTATATACGCGACCATTTAGTCTGTGTGAGATGGTGAACAAATTACAGTGGTATTAGGATGGAAAGGCAAACCGCACGCATCTTTATCTCTAACTAGTCATTAACCCCATCTGACAGGGATACGATACAATACAACATTGCAGATAAGGGATGACAGGTGTTTTATAGGCAGTGTTTTTTTTAGTACATTTTCCACATTTTCTAAATATTCTTCCAAATAAATCCCGTCTTTGGTTCACCCTTCCACGTGAGATTTAAGATAATGTTCCGGGCAACATACATCTCGTGAAATGACCAGAATGAGAAAAATCTGTAAAATTTGAGGTAATGTGTAGGTTTTCCAGAATCAGAACTATATATTACCGAACCCTAAGCTCTACAGAGAAAATATTTCGCCATTCTTCGCCGCTGCAGATGTTCACTTCCCCAATTACGTCTATATGTAACTACACATTTAGTTTAGCGCACAAACTGCTTAAATAACAATATTGCGAGGACTGTACTGAATTGACAAAAAAAGGTGCACCACAAAATAATTATCCGAATGGGACGGAAATCGGAAGATGTGACGTACACGTGCAGACAAAAAATAATTACAATTTCAAAAAAAGTGGATGATTTCTTCAAGAGAAAGAGCTTCGCCTACTGAGCAAGTCAGTAACGCGTTGGTTCATCTCTGGGGCTTATGCGAGCGGTTATTGGGCTTGGCATTAACTGATAGAGTTACTGGATGTCCTCTTCTACATCTACATCTACATCCATACTCCGCAAGCCACCTGTCGGTGTGTGGCGGAGGGTAATTTGAGTACCTCTATCGGTTCTCCCTTCTATTCCAGTCTCGTATTGTTCGTGGAAAGAAAGATTGTCGGTATGCCTCTGTGTGGACTCTAATCTCTCTGATTTTATCCTCATGGTCTCTTCGCGAGATATACGTAGGAGGGAGCAATAAACTGCTTGACTCCTAGGTGAAGGTATGTTCTCGAAACTTCAAAAAAAAGCCAGTACCGAGCTACTGAGCGCCTCTCTTGCATAGTCTTCCACTGGAGTTTATCTAAAACCTCCGTAACGCTTTCACGATTACTAAATGATCCTGTAACGAAGAGCGCTGCTCTCCGTTGGATCTTCTCTATCTCTTCTATCAACCTTATCTGGTACGGATCCCACACCGGTGAGCAGTATTCAAGCAGTGGGCGAAAAAGTGTACTGTAGCTTATTTCCATTCTTTTGGATTGCATTTCCTTAGGATTATTCCAATGAATCTCAGTCTGGCATCTGCTTTACTGACGATAATTTTTTTATGGTCATTCCATTTTAAATCACTCCTAATGCCTACTCCCAGATAATTTATGGAATTAACTGCTTCCAGTTGCTGACCTGCTATATTGTAGATAAATGATAAGGGATCTTTCTTTCTGTGTATCCGCAGCACATTACACTTGTCTACATTGAGATTCAATTGCCACTCCCTGCACTATGCGTCAATTCGTTGCAGATCCTCCTGCATTTCAGTACAATTTTCCATTGTTACAACCTCTCGATATACTACAGCATCATCCGCAAAAAGCCTCAGTGAACTTCCGATGTTATCCACAAGGTCATTTATGTATATTGTGAATAGCAACGGTCCTACAACACTCCCCTGCGGCACACCTGAAATCACTTTTACTTCGCAAGACTTCTCTCCATTAAGAATGACATGCTGCGTTCTGTTATCTAGGAACTCTTCAATACCATCACACAATTGGTCTGACAGTCCATATGCTCTTACTTTGTTCATTAAACGACTGTGGAGAACTGTATCGAACGCCTTGCGGAAGTCAAGAAACACGGCATCTACCTGGGAACCTGTATCTATGGCCCTCTGAGTCTGGTGGACGAATAGCGCGAGTTGGGCTTCACACGATCGTCTTTTTCGAAACCCATGCTGATTCCTACAGAGTAGATTTCTAGTCTCCAGAAAAGTCACTATACTCTAACATAATACGTGTTCCAAAATTCTACAACTGATTGACGTTAGAGATATATGTCTATAGTTCTGTACATCTGTTGGACGTCCCTTCTTGAAAACGGGGATGGCCTGTGCCCTTTTCCAGTCCTTTGGAACGCTACGCTCTTCTAGAGACCTACGGTACACCGTTGCAAGAAGGGGGGCAAGTTCCTTCGCGTACTCTGTGTAAAATCGAACTGGTATCCTATCAGGTACAGCGGCCTTTCCTCTTTTGAGCGATTTTAATTGTTTTTCTATCCCTCTGTCGTCTATTTCGATATCTACCATTTTGTCATCTATGCGACAATCTAGAGAAGGAACTGCAGTGCAGTCTTCCTCTGTGAAACAGCTTTGGAAAAAGACATTTAGTATTTCGGCCTTTAGTCTGTCATCCTCTGTTTCAGCACCATTTTGGTCACAGAGTGTCTGGACATTTTGTTTTGATCCACCTACCGCTTTGAGATAGGACCAAAATTTCTTAGGATTTTCTACCAAGTCAGTACATGGAACTTTACTTTCGAATTCATTGAACGCCTCTCGCATAGCCTCTTGAGGGATATCGTGCCAAATACTGTCCAACTGGCGCATTAGATCGTCGAAATTCCGAGTTGATAGGAGGGTCCTGCCCATATTGCTCAAAACTGTGTCTGGCAGCTCACTGAGTGGAGTAGAATTGTCTTTAGTGATGCGTCCCGCTTCGAAGTGAGCCCCAATAACCAGCGAAGACGTGTCTGGAGATGCCCACGACAGCGGTGGAATGCCAACTTGATTGTCATCCATCATATGGCCCGACAACCAGGAGTGACGCTACGGGGTGCCATTTCCTTTCCTCTGGTTTGCATCCGCGGCCCACATTCTGAACAGCGGTACTTCGACGACATTTCACGAGCCGTTTTGTTGGCCTTCATGGCAAGCCAACCTAGGCTTACATTCCAGCAAGATAATGACTGCTCTCACACGGAGGGAGTTTCTACTGCTTGTCTTCGTGCTTGCCAAACTCTGCCTTGGCCAGTAAGGTAGCAGAATCCCTCCTCAATTGAAAATCTTAGGATCATTGTGGGCAGGGCCTTTCTACTAGTTCGGATTTTTGACGATATAACGCACCAGTTGGACAGTATATAGCACGATACCTCTCAGAAGGACATCTAACAACACTGTCAATCAGTGCCAAGCCAAGTAAATGCCTGCATAAGGGCTAAATGTCGACCAATACGTTATGGACTTGTTCATATTGTGAAGCGCTCACTCTTGAATAAATCATTCAACTTTTCTGAAATTGTAATCATTTGCTTATCTGTAAATGTACGCCACATCTGCCGATTTCCGTCCCATACGGGTAATTCCTTCATGGTGGGTCGTTTTCTTCTTGTCTCAGAATGTACGCTATTGGCCATTAAAATTGCTACACCACGAAGAAATGCAAATGATAAACGGGTATTCATTGGACAAATATATTATACTAGAACTGACATGTGATTACATTTTCACGCTATTTGGGTGCATAGATCCTGCGAAATCAGTACCCAGAACAACCACCTCTGGCCGTAATAACGGCCTTGATACGCCTGGGCATTGAGTCAAACACAGCTTGGATGGCGTGTACAGGTACAGCTGCCCATGCAGCTTCAACATGATACCACAGTTCATCAAGAGTAGTGACTGGCGTATTGTGACGAGCCAGTTGCTCGGCCAAAATTGACCAGACGTTTTCAATTGGTGAGAGATCTGGAGAATGTGCTGGCCAGGGCAGCAGTCGAACATTTTATATATCCAGAAAGGCCCGTGCAGGACCTGCAACATGCGGTCGTGCATTATCTTGCTGAAATGTAGGGCTTTGCAGGGATCGAATGAAGGGTAGAGCCACGGGTCGTAACACATCTGAAATGTAACGTCCACTGTTCAAAGTGCCGTCAATGCGTACAAGATGCGACCGAGACATGTAACCAATGGAACCCCATACCATCACGGCGGATGATACGCCAGTATGGCGATGACGAATACACGATTCCAATGTGCGTTCACCGCGATGTCACCAAACACGGATGCGACCATAATGATGCTGTAAACAGAACCCAGATTCACCCGAAACAACGACGTTTTGCCATTCGTGCACCCTGGTTCATCGTTGAGTACACCATCGCAGGCGCTCCTGTCTGTGATGCAGCATCAAGGGTAACCGCAACCATGGTCTCCGAGCTGATAGTCCATGCTGCTGCAAACGTCGTCGAACTGTTCGTGCAGATGGTTGTTGTCTTGCAAACGTCCCCATCTGTTGACTCAGGGATCGGTACGTGGCTGCACGATCCGTTACAGCCGTGCGGATGAGATGCCTGTCATCTCGACTGCTTTTGATACAAGGCCAGATGGGGATGAATTGGTGATAAAGACAACACAACACCCAGTCCCGGAGCGGAGAAAATCCCCGACGCAGCCGGAAATCGAACCCGGGCCCTTTAGGACGGCAGTACGTCAGGCTGACCAAGGCCAGAGGTGGTTGTTCTGGGTACTGATTTCTCAGGATCTACGCACCCAAATTGCGTGAAAATGTAATCACATGTCAGTTCTAGTATAATACAGGGTGATTCAAAAAGAATACCACAACTTTAAAAATGTGTATTTAATGAAAGAAACATAATATAACCTTCTGTTATACATCATTACAAAGAGTATTTAAAAAGGTTTTTTTTCACTCAAAAACAAGTTCAGAGATGTTCAATATGGCCCCCTCCAGACACTCGAGCAATATCAACCCGATACTCCAACTGGTTCCACACTCTCTGTAGCATATCAGGCGTAACAGTTTGGATAGCTGCTGTTATTTCTCGTTTCAAATCATCAATGGTGGCTGGGAGAGGTGGCCGAAACACCATATCTGTAACATACCACCATAAGAAAAAATCGCAGGGGGTAAGATCAGGGCTTCTTGGAGGCCAGTGATGAAGTGCTCTGTCACGGGCTGCCTGGCGGCCGATCCATCGCCTCGGGTAGTTGACGTTCAGGTAGTTACGGACAGATAAGTGCCAATGTGGTGGCGCTCCATCCTGCTGAAATATGAATTGTTGTGCTTCTTGTTCGAGCTGAGGGAACAGCCAATTCTCTAACATCTACAGATACTGTAGTCCAGTTACAGTAGCACCTTCGAAGAAAAAGGGACCAAAAACTTTATTGGCTGAAATGGCACAGAAAACGTTCACCTCAGGCGTGTCACGTTCATACTGAGTTGTTTCCCGCGGATTCTCAGTGCCCCATATACAGACGTTGTGACGGTTGACTTTACCGTTAGTGTGGAAAGTTGCTTCATCACTAAACACAATCTTTGAAACGAAAGATTCATCTGTTTCCATTTGAGCAAGGATAAAATCACAGAAATCGATTCTTTTAATCTTATCAGCTGCAGACAGTGCTTGAACCAATTTCAGACGATAAGGTTTCATAACTAACCTTTTTCGTAGGACTCTCCATACAGTTGATTGTGGAATTTGCAGCTCTCTGCTAGCTCTGCGAGTCGATTTTCCTGGGCTGCGAACAAATGCTTGCTGGATGCGTGCTACATTTTCATCACTCGTTCTCGGCCGTCCAGAACTTTTCCCTTTGCACAAACACCCATCCTCTGTAAACTGTTTATACCAACGTTTAATACACCACCTATCAGGAGGTTTAACACCATACTTCGTTCGAAATGCACGCTGAACAACTGTCGTCGATTCACTTCTGCCGTACTCAATAACACAAAAAGCTTTCTGTTGAGCGGTCGCCATCTTAGCATCAACTGACGCTGACGCCTAGTCAACAGCGCCTCAAGCGAACAAATGTACAACTAAATGAAACTTTATAGCTCCCTTAATTCGCCGACAGATAGGCTTAGCTCTGCCTTTTGTCGTTGCAGAGTTTTAAATTCCTAAAGTTGTGGTATTCTTTTTGAATCACCCTGTATATTTGTCCAATGAATACCCGTTTATCATCTGCATTTCTTCTTGGAGTAGCAATTTTAATGGCCAGTAGTGTACGTTGGAAAATAAGGTTTTGTATCAAAAGAGCGTGGAATAATATGGTGTATTGGAATCATGAATAAAACCACGGAGCTTTTAGAAAAAAAATGTGTTCCATTTCTTATTGAACGCCCCTCCTATATAAGGGCCGATAATTTTCTCCCCCTCCAAGTAGACATTTTAACGATGTAGAATAGTTGTGTGCATATAAAACAGATGCAGGTTGATTGCCGTAAGACACACACATGATTACAGATCTCTCATCGCTGACCAATCATCAGAAGCATCATAAATAGATCTGGGGCTAGCAGTCATATCGCTTTCGGACATAATTCCACAAAATGGTCATTCCCACAACGGTCTTAAACCTTCCCCTATTACTCCTTTAAGTATTGTTAACGTGTTACACATACGCAAAGAAAAAAGTGGAAATGAAGGAGAGAACAAGAACTGGAGTATTTGGCGGAAACAGCTAGCATAATAGAAGAATTTAAACTGTTACTGGGAAAAGAGTAGACCACTGCAGCAATGAGGGTCAAACGGTTCAAATGGCTCTGAGCACTATGGGACTTAACATCTATGATCATCAGTCCCCTAGATCTTAGAACTACTTAAACCTAACTAATCTAAGGACATCACACAACACCCAGTCATCAAGAGGCAGAGAAAATCCCTGACCCCGCCGCGAATCGAACCCGGGAACCCGGGCGCGGGAAGCGAGAACGCTACCACACGAATGAGGGTCAAGCGTACATATTACTTTAAACAGTGTAATGATAACTTTGGCTATGACTGTGGCATAGAGAATACCAGCAGTTACTGTTAATAGCAATGAAAAAGGGACATACGTTGGAGTTACGACAGAAATCTGTGGATCCGTGGACGTTTAGTATATTAGAGAGTATTAAGATTTTTTCCACCAACAGCCATTCACATTTGTATTCCTTGAAAAAGGTACTTACAGTACATCAAAATATGGTTTCATCAGCGTGGGACTCTCACCAAGTTAGATTAACAGAATATCCAAAGAAAAGTAGTCATTTACTATTGTCAAGACATATTGGGCCCACAGTAAACAGTTCGGCATGTATCACTCTACACAACACATCGAAAGGTGGTACGGCGGTATTATTTCGCCAAATGAACAAGTTCATGTACCGTTCCAATGGTCGGATATACACAATACACGGTTTGCCGATAACCAGTCGTCTTTCAAAACACATGTAGCTTGTTTTTCAGCACATGTGTGATTATAAATGTCTGATCGCTGCGACAGTCGCAGCATTATGGAACTTAATACTATGGCAGAATTGCTCAGCTGAATGCTTAATAGCGTTCTGCGCTGTGCCCACTGGAGTCATAAGAATACACTAGAGACATCAATGCCGTGACACTGTACGTTTTACTCCGAAAGGGAAAAAAAGCGAGCAATAATCATTTAAAGCGCTGAGATGTATCCAGTAGTTGTAAATAAGATAAGGCGCAATCGAGTCATCTGTCGAGAATGACTACTAGTTATTGCGGATTTTTTTTTTTTTTTTTTGCTCGCTTTGCATAGGATAAAAACGAGGCGTACGTAAACGGAAAATTTAACTGAAGCGATCAAAGCCTTTTGTACTACACCTATGGATGGAATGGTTGAAATGGCTCTTAGCACTATGGGACCTAACATCTGAGGTCATCAGTCCCCTAGAACTTAGAACTGCTTAAACCTAACTAACGTAAGGACACCACCCCCGCATTATGACATGTCCACCGTCATACTTCACAGTTGCTTTCAAATTTTTTCTTGAAGCTCAGTATTTTGTCGCCGACAAACCGTCATCCTCCCATGAGATTGAAATACGTCAGCAAATATAACGTCATTTCAGCACATATTGTCATCTCTAACATACTCTTTGGCAAACAGCATTCTCTTTCCTTGAATTATTTTACTTGTGCAGGGCTTCCGTCTTGCAATACGGCCGTGAAAGTTACCTCTTCTGAGCATGCTGCGTATTTTGCGAGATGCACCTTCTTCCCGATGTCTTTGGCAACGTCAGTAGCGAGTTTTTGAGCACTTAATTTGGGGTCAATTTTCGTTTTTCGGATGATATAACACTCTTCTCCGTATGTTTTAGATTGTCTTTCTCCCGGAAACCTTCTGCTTATATATATATAAAAAAACTGTACTTTTCTTCATTTGTAACATTCGAGCGTTCTTATGACAGGTTTTGCCTTTAGCGCTGTGAAAAGTTACTAGCTGCCGCTGTTCGAATGTACTCCCTCTTCCTCTGAGGCCCATCATTACTTCAGCTGTACATACCACTCTACCTCGCTAAATGTTTATGCCCGCAGTGTCCGTGGCTTCTCCACACACAACCCCTGCAGAACAACTGAGTGTGTCCGAATAACGTTGTTGACGTACGTTAATGGCGTTCTGATGTTCCAGGGTCACTGGTTGTCCTCTGTTTCCCAAACGTAAACATTTTACCGTGGTGTTGACTTTGTCGAACATGGATATTAACAACTAGTTTGCCTGCACACTATTTTCTTTGAACCATAAGGCCAGTGTGTCGCTAAGCCTAGTTATTAATGAGTGTCCGAATGATTACGCGAGTTATTGTAGTTGATTTAGAAATTTTTTTAATAATCTGGATAAATGATGACTAACTGAAACCCTCAGCTGCCGACAGGTGTTGTTGATATACCTCGATGTGGACAGCTGAAAATGTGTGCCCCGACCGGGACTCGAACCCGGGATCTCCTGCTTACATGGCAGACGCTCTATCCATCTGAGCCACCGAGGACACAAATGAATAGCGCGACTGCAGGGACTTATGCCTTGCACGCTTCCCGTGAGACTCACATTCCCAACTGTCCACAATTCTACCTATGTAATGTACCTTATAGAGATTTGCCCATACACTCATTACTCGCGCACGCTTTGGCGATTCCCGTAACAGTGGCCAACCCGTGCGCCTTCGCACAGATGAAGGTCAATCATATTTTAACTATCTTTGATACCTGACATCGCCTAGATTAATTTACAATCGGAATCCATGACAACCTCGCTAGATTTTTTCTAATTCTTTGCTGCAATAAACACGCCACTATTATTGGCGACTAACCTATTCCCACGATAAATATTCCAGTCTGAACTTAGGACACTTGCTGCATTTATCGTTATTAAATTAAATTGATGTGCATAACAGTGAATGAAATGAGCATTGCCGTAAACTACTTTTACTTTTTTGCAATTTTGTCAAATAAAGACATGGTTGGAGACCGTGGCTTTTATATGAAATAAATTGTTGATGGTGTACAGCAATCAGCCACAAATTGGATTTAGGTTACTTTATTTAAAAAGTACCGTTACGAGTTTTGAATTTTTCATAATTCATCATCAGACGGTTTTCTCATGTTTTCTGTGGTGTCACCGCCAGACACCACACTTGCTAGGTGGTAGCCTTTAAATCGGCCGCGGTCCGTTAGTATACGTCGGACCCGCGTGTCGCCACTGTCAGTGATTGCAGACCGAGCGCCGCCACACGGCAGGTCTAGAGAGACTTCCTAGCACTCGCCCCAGTTGTACAACCGACTTTGCTAGCGATGGTTCACTGACAAATTACGCTCTCATTTGCCGAGACGATAGTTAGCATAGCCTTCAGCTACGTCATTTGCTACGACCTAGCAAGGCGCCATTATCATTTGCTATTTATCTTGTGATGCATGTAGCGTCAGACCGATGTTCACCAATTATGGATTAAAGTATTCCAGAAGCTGCGTACCTATTTTGCTAGTCTCTATTCCTTTAACTGTTCCAGACCTCACGCCAGCCTGCGTGAGCTTAAAACGCGTGCCTTTCGGCTTCCTCTCATAGTGGCTTGGCTGTCTTGCTAAGTCACAACATTTTCATCAAAACCAATTGTACATTGATTTCCTGTGAGTTGCCCTAGGATAAACAATAATTCACAATTATTAATGTGTAACCAAATGGGTGCAATACATATTCGTGTTGGAATGAAACCTACATAAGATGTCCATCTGGAGCATGAGTTTTTGCAGATTTCTTGCAATTAAACACATTTCATAAGCCGTCTGGACGGAAAACAAGATTCAACATGTCAGCGAAGAGGTCTCGATATCGAGGCATTCGCAGGCATGTCTAATAGGCAGTGATCATGCACTGCATGAAGTTCATGTTACCTAACCTCTCGCCTTCTACAACATAATGAACGAAGTGTCCCAGCAACGACATACCGGTATGGGTTTTCGAACGTGGAAAGAAGGAAGAATCTGGGCGCAATATGATGTCCGTCGTGAATGCAGTCTCAGAAGATCGAGAAAGGATGGCCAGCTGTGTCCTGATCCAAGACCAGTTTGCCATATGACCCCCACAAGTAAAGCGATGTCGTATCGTATCTGGAGACCGACAACGACTACATAAATCCGTGTCACTAAGCCCAATACGGAAAAGTCGCTCTTTCGTTGGAATCAAGTTATTTACTACCTTATACCACGAGGTCGCTACGCGCACCGGCAAAATCCAAAGACTGGTACAGGCAAGGGACTGCTTCCCATCGAGTCTTTAGGAATTTCATTGTGAGGACAGGTCTCCATAAGATTTCAGCCCCCAAACACCTCATGGCGAGATAGAAGTCACGAATGTGTTTTAACTTAAAATTTATGCGACCGACATCAATAGGGGGTTCAAGACTAGTAGGACGGACACAGAGAAATAAATGACTCTTGAATGTGTGAATTTCATGAGTCATCGTCAAAATAGTACGCCGCACATATACACAAGTGGCCATTAAAATTGCTCCACTAAGAAGAAATCCAGATGATGAAAGGGTATTCATTGGACAAATATATTATCCTAGAACTGACACGTGATTACATTTTTACGCAATTTGGGTGCATAGATCCTGAGAAATTACTACCCAGAACAACCACCTCTGGCCATAATAACAGCCTTAATACGCCTGGGCATTGAGTCCAACAGAGCTTGGATGGCGTGTACAGGTACAGCTGCCCATGCAGCTTCAACACGGTACCACAATTCATCAAGAGTAGTGACTGGCGTATTGTGACGAACCAGTTGCTCGGCCACCATTCACCAGACGTTTTCACTTGGTGAGAAATCTGGAGAATGTGCTGGTTAATGACAGCAGTCGAACATTTTCTGTATCCAGAAAGGCCCGTACAAGACCTGCAACATGCGGTCGTGCATTATCCCAGTATCGCAGGGATCGAACGAAGGGTAGAGCCACGGATCGTAACACATCTGAAATGTAACGTCCACTGTTCAAAGTGCCGTCAATGCGAACAAGAGGTGACCGGGACGTGTAACCAATGGCACCCCATACCATTACGCCAGGTTTTACGCCAGTATGGCGATGACGAATACACGCTTCCAATGTGCGTTCACCACGATGTCGCCAAACACGGATGCGACCATCATAATGCTCTAAACAGAACCTGGATTCATCCGAAAAAATGACGTTTTGCCATTCGTGCACCCAGGTTCGTCGCTGAGTACACCATCGCAGGCTCTCCTGTCTGTGATGCAGCGTCAAGGGTAACCGCAGCCATGGTCTACGAGCTGACAGTCCATGCTGCTGCAAACGTCGCCGAACTGTTCGTGCAGATGGTTGTTGTCTTGCAAACGTCCCCATCTATTGACTCAGGGATCGAGATGTGGCTGCACGATCCGTTACAGCCATGCAGATAAGATGCCTGCGATTTCGACTGCTAGTGATACGAGGACGTTGGGATCCAGCACGGCGTTCCGTATTACCCTCCTGAAGCCCACCGATTCCATATTCTGCTAACAGTCATTGGACCTCGACCAACGCGAGCAGCAATGTCGCGATACGATAAACCGCAATCGCGATAGGCTACAATCCGACCTTTATGTCAGAAACGTGATGGTACGCATTTCTCCTCCTTACACGAGGCATCACAACAACGTTTCACCGGGCAACGCCGGTCAACTGCTGTTTGTGTATGAGAAATCGGTTGGAAACTTTCCTCATGTCAGCACGTTGTAGGTGTCACCACCGGCGCCAACCTAGTGTGAATGCTCTTGTATGCTAATCATTTGCATATCACCGCATATTCTTCCTGTCGGTTAAATTTCGCGTCTGTGGCACGTCATTTTCGTGGTGTAGCAATTTTAATGGCCAGTAGTGTACATTGACACGATTATCAGAACTGACTATTTGTTCATTATAATCCGAAGCAGAAGTAGGCCGACTGAGTGAGTGGATCGAACAAGATCACCGAACGTGTCCACTTTCATTACATAGGAAGCAGGTTCCCTCTTGACCAGTATACACGACGCGGGCGCGGTAACTACACACGTGTAAATGTGATAGAATATTGCGTTTGACATGCATTTACACGGAACGAATTCCACTATAACACTGTAACCTGTGTTGAGTAGACCAGCGTTCACGGCGAACATTTCTTCACGTTACCATTGGAGTCAATATGTCCTTCAGAAAATTGTCATCAACTTCCGGCGGGAGGTTGAACACTCGAACATTAGTGTATTCGATTTCAGCATCTGCGAAGGACACCATACTAACGGAATTATCGCGATGCTCGAAGGGGCGTGAGAACCATGTCGCGACAGTAATCTTTCTACGTGAAGGGGATCCATAAATTTCACGTAAACCACGTACTCGTCTGCATCAAAATAAGCGGTGTGGACCTGATCAGAGTTCACATGAATTGTATCGACAAGCCAATCGCGGCTTTCTAGAGACCCGGCCTGCACTTTTCGCGTTATTTTATTAAAAGTAAAGCTCACAGTACCTTTTCGTGGAACACACGTGGGAACCATGGTAGCCATAGCGGAGCGGCCGACGCCGCTGCAAGTAGACGTACACAAACAGACAGTGAAGCCGCAGCGGAGGCACTGCGACTCACTCGGCAGACAGCACAACACTAACGAGGAAAACTCCACACAAGCGACTCTGCGGCAAGTGAAATAAACAAGAACCTTCCCGCCCGGCGCTCGAAGCGGAACTACGAGACCCCACGAATATTGCTTGCAGTTGTTGCACGTTGTATATTGGTCAGACCACAAAGACTGCAGGAGGACCGGTGTACTGAGCACAAGCACCACACACATTTACAACAACCTGCAATTGCAGAAAATTGCCTTGGCACCAGTCATTCTTTGGAATAGGACACCACGGAGATTCTGGCATGCACTGCTACATACTGGGTTAGCGTTACCAAGGAAGCAGTTGAAATTAAATTATCGAATGACCTTACAGATGGAGATTTTTGTTTAAATGCTATATGAACTCCTGCTCTATTCCTTTTCAAAAAAAACTAGCGGGCAGAGTTATTGCTACCTCACAAGTTGATTATTAATACTCAACATCAGTAACTTCTGACATCGGTCATTTTTGTACATGAAATGTACCGGGTGATCAAAAAGTCAGTATAAATTTGAAAACTTAATAAACCACGGAATAATGCAGATAGAGAGGTTAAAATTGACGCACATGCTTGGAGTGACATGGGGTTCTATTAGAACAAAAAAAAAACAAAGTTCACAAAATGTCCGACAGATCTCTTGCGCGCGTCGTTTGGTGATGATCGTGTGCTCAGCCGCCACTTTCGTAATGCTTGGCCTCCCAGGTCCGCAGACCTCTGTCCGTGCGATTATTGGCTTTGGGGTTACTTGAAGTCGCAAGTGTATCGTGATCGACAGACATCTCTAGGGATGCTGAAAGACAACATCCGACGCCAATGCCTCACCGTAACTCCGGACATGCTTTACAGTGCTGTTCACAACATTATTCCTCGACTACAGCTATTGTTGAGGAATGATGGTGGACATATTGAGCATTTCCTGTAAAGAACATCATCTTTGCTTTGTCTTACTTTGTTATGCTAATTATTGCTATTCTGATCAGATGAAGCGCCATCTGTCAGACTTTTTGGAACTTTTGTATTTTTTTGGTTCTAATAAAACCCCATGTCATTCCAAGCATGTGTGTCAATTTGTACCTCTTTATCTACATTATTCCGTGATTTATTCAGTTTTCTAATTTATACTGACTTTTTGATCACCGAGTATTCCCAGTTGCGAATATGAACAACTATCAGCTGTACAATGTAATGACGACAGTGAAAATTTGTGCCAGACCAGGGTTTCCCTCTTATCTTGCATTTAGGCTATCCGAGCTCGAGTCACGGGCAGACCCAAACTTCGGTATGTCGTCAACCATGTGTCTACAATCTGTACTCGTACATCCATTATGTATATTCCCATACAGGATGCAATATTCATTTGTACAAGAAATGAAATGGCTCTGAGTACTATGGGACTTAACATCTGATTTCATCAGTCCCCTAGACTTAGAACTACTTAAACCTAACTAACCTAAGGACATCACACACCGATGCCCGAGGCAGGATTCGAACCTGTGACCGTAGGAGCAGCGCGGTTCCGGACTGAAGCGCCTAGAACCGCACGGCCACAACGGCCGGCCATTTGGACATGCATACATGTCCAAAAGAAACAGGCGCTGCGGCGACTACAGCGCGATAAGCGGAAAATTCTGGTTCGAGTCCTTGGTCATATTCGCCGTTGTAAAACATTTTATCTGTGACGGCTATAGACGAATGTTGAAAATTAGGTTGACTGATAAGGTAAGGAATGAGGAGGTTCTGTGCAGAATCGGAGAGGAGAGGAATATGTGGAAAACACTGATAAGGAGAAGGGACAGGTTGATAGGACATCCGTTACGACATGAGGGAACGACTTCCACGGTACTAGAGGGAGCTATAGAAAGCAAAAAGAGGAAGACAGAGATTGGAATACATCCAGCAAATAATTGAGGACGTAGGTTGCAAGTGCTACTCTGAGATGAATAGATTAGCACAGGAGAGGAATTCGTGGCGGGCCGCATCAAACCAGTCAGAAGACTGATAACAAAAAAAGGAGTATTACATGGTAGTTCGGAATAACACAGGCACTGCAATATCATATTTATCCGCCGACACCGGGCAAGCGACTCTGTGTAGGGCGGTACGTAATGGATGTTCGAGTACAGGACGTAGACGCATGGTTGACGACATATGGAACTTTGTATACTTATATGGATATGGTGTCTGTTCTTTCAGACATGTCCGAAAGAACAGACACCATTGATGACCTGCAGCCGTCTAGAACGAAATTATAATTATATATTAATACCTTCAACTGCTGACTGGTATTGATATATATCAAGAGGGACAGGTGAAAATGTGTGCCCCACCCGGGACTCGAACTCGAGGTCTCCTGCATACATGGCAGATGCTCTGTCCATCTGAGCCACCGAGGGCACAGAGTACAGGGCGACTGCAGGGACTATCTCGCGCACGCCTCCCGCGAGACCCACATTCTCACCTTATAAGTCCACACACTACATTCGTAGTGTCCCTACCCAACACACTCATTACCCGTGGAAGACATTCTCACCAAGTCTCGTAAGAGTTCGGGTAATATATGTGCATCCACACATAAGAGGAAGGTCATGTCCGGTATTGCCAGAACTGTATAATTACATGGATATGTTGTCTGTTCTTTCAGACATGTCCGAACCAACCAGACGAAACGAGAGAATACCTCCATCACAACCAATATTTATGTATTGCCACTCTTCGAACGCGGAAGCGACCCTAAATAGTCTTCGAACAATTTGCCCATAGGCCACTCTTCCCGACTAGAGTGTAGTAAACCGTGATGGGCATTGCAATTAGGCTTCGCTGAACAACATTTATGGTAATGTGGGACAAATTTTCTAACATCAGGATTCAGGTGTCCCTTAATTTTCATGATGGCCTTAAAGGTTCCCAAGCGACCACCACATACAGAATTGTGAAAATACCTAAACACCGCTGGGACCAGTTTCTTAGGAAGGCTTATCTTTTAACCTTTCATCATAACAGCTACTACAACATAGAATTCCCTTGTTATTTGGTACCCTGCTACATCCTTTCCACTAAGGAGCTCTTGTTTAACATCCCTGAGCATCAGATCCCATTCCATCTGCTCCTCCAAGTTTCCGAACATTGTGGGAATCTGTGAGTATTACAACACAAACATGGTAACCCTCATCAGAATGCGCTATCTCAGGAGGCTCGGCGAATGTTCAGCTCGATGCGTCTGCCAATCGATTGTCAGGACCCCTTATATGCTTCACCACAAACCGGAAAGCTGATTTCTGGGCTGCCCGTTAGGCAATCCTATCGGTTTTCCAGGGCCTCGGATTGTCTGTTTCCAATAAGAATTGACGGTGTTCCAAATACATCTTAAGTTTTTCCAGTCCAAATACCACCACCAAAGCTTCCAACCATACACGGAGTATCTGATCTCTGTCCCTGACAGAACCCTCAAAGTATAGGCGACTGGCCTACGGTCCCCATCAAAATCCTGTAACAAAACAGCAACCACTCCGGAATTGGAAGCTGATAATCGAGAACGGCTAACACAGGAAACTGCTGTGCGCTTGCTTCATAATGTCAAAGGCAGACTGATGGCTATTGGATCACCTGAGTGGTTCTCTTCTACGACGCTGTCGGTTCAAGGGAGTGTCTAGTTGGACAAAATTCTGCACAAACCTACTAAAAATATTCACCATTCCGACGAACTGGGTAATCCTCTACTTATTTCGAGGTGGCGGAAATTTACGCTACTGGCTATTAAAATTGCTACACCACGAAGATGACGTGCTACAGACGCCAAATTTAACCGACAGGCAGCAGATGCTGTGAGATGCATAGCTTTCCAGAGCATTCACACTAGGTTGGCGCCGGTGGCGACACCCACAACGTGCTGACATGAGGAAAATTTGCAACCGATTTCTCATACACAAACAGCTGTTGACCGACGTTGCCTGGTCAAATGTTGTTGTGATGCCTCGTGGAAGGAGGCGAAATGCGTACCATCACATTTCCGACTTTCATAAAGGTCGGATGGTAGCCTATCGCGATTGCGGTTTATCGTATCGCGACATTGCGCTCGCGTTGGTCGAGATCCAATGACTGTTAGCAGAGTATGGAATCGGTGGGTTCAGGAGGGTAATACGAAACGCCGTGCTGGATCCCAATGGCCTCGTATCACTAGCAGGCAAGATGACAGGCATCTTATCCGCATGGCTGTAACGGATCGTGCAGCCATGTCTCGATCCCTGAGTCAACAGATGGGGAAGTTTGCAAGACAACAACCATCTGAACGAACAGTTCGACGACGTTTGCAGCAGTTACCCTTGACGCTGCATCACAGACAAGAGCGCCTGCGATGGTGTACTCAGCGACGAACCTGGATGCACGAATGGCAAAACGTCATTTTTTCGGATGAATTCAGGGTCTGTTTACAGCATCATGATGGTCGCATCCGTGTTTGGCGACATCGCGGTAAACGCACATTGGAAGCGTGTATTCATCATCGCCAAACTGGCATATCACCCGGCGTCATGGTATGGGGTGCCACTGGTTACACGTCTCGGTCACCTCTTGTTCGCAGTGACGGCACTTTGAACAGTGGACGTTACATTTCAGATGTGTTACGACCCGTGGCTCTATCCTTCATTCGATCCCTGCGAAACCCTACATTTCAGCAGGATAATGCACGACCGCATGTTGCAGGTCCTGTACGGGCCTTTCTGGATATAGAGAATGTTCGACTGCTGCTCTGGCCAGCAAATTCTCCAGATCTCTCACCAACTGAAAACGTCTGGTCAATGGTGGCCGAGCAAATGGCTCGTCACAATACGCCCGTAATTACTCTTGATGAACTGTGGTATGGTGTTGAAGCTGCATGGGCAGCTGTACCTGTACACGCCATTCAAGCTCTGTTTGACTCAATTCCCCTGCGCATCAAGGCCGTAATTACGGCCAGAGGTGGTTGTTCTGGGTACTGATTTTTCAGGATCTATGCACCCAAATTCCGTGAAAATGTAATCACATGTCAGTTCTAGTATACTATATTTGTTCAGTGAATACTCGTTTATAATCTGCATTTCTTCTTGGTGTAGCAATTGTAATGGCCAGTAGTGTAATATACGTCTTCAAGATTGGTTATGCAACATATAAATAAATAACATTGCAAATAATTTGTAAATTTGCTTCGTTTCATGTGCACGGACCTCGTGGGTGTGTCCGGGTTTAGATTGATAAAAACTAAATAAAATATACAGTAATCACATTCCTTTTCCAAAAAGTAATGAACTATTAAAACACTGAGATGGGAGTTATAATTTCTGACCTTTAAAATATATATGTTTGTGTCAGATGTCTTTGTGCAAAGCCAACCACGCAACACACTGCCCCGTTCCTTGCCTTTCTCTGGCCAAGTCATGGGCATCCCCAGAATAACAGCCGAACTATACTGTGTACAGTGCGGCTGTTTCCAGTGAAATTGTTTTCACGTAATTTGTGTTGAAATCTTTTTTTTTTTTTTTTTTTAAGACATCGACTTTGAAGGACGCGGGAGCTTATATTGTAGGTTGAAGGGCTGTTACCGCATTGATAGCTAGTACAAAGAAGACGGTTTACTGACGGGATGCGTGGAGCAAAAGCTCTTCGCCGGGCAAACATTTTTGCAGTTTTCTAACGTTGCGCGATTACTTTACGCATGTGGAAAGCTGTAACAAGATATCGAGTATTGCTTCTATACAAATTTTCGAATTCGAACAGTTTCCTAGTCGCTATGGATGAATTCATTGTACATTTGTCGTCATCATCACAGTTGGCTCTTATGAAAACCGACAATAGTGAAAAGCATGTTCAGGACAAAAAATAAGGAACACGTTTCCTTGAACTTACTGCAACGAAGAATTGGACAAAGTGTTCTGTAGTGAGTGTTCAAATGGCTCTGAGCACTATGGGACTTAACATCTGTGGTCATCAGTCCCCTAGAACTTAGAACTAGTTAAACCTAACTAACCTAAGGATATCACACACATCCATGCCCGAGGCAGGATTCGAACCTGCGACCGCAGCAGTCCCGCGGTTCCGGACTGAGCGCCTAGAACCGGTAGACCAGCGCGGCCGGCTCTGTAGTGAGTGTAAAAACACTTTTGATTCCAGTATAGTGTTCCCTTCGGCAAGGGCTACTTCTGCAGACAGGGATTCGTGTAATGCATTTGTTCGAAATGGATTTTCCCAGTGGCAAAAGGCAACTGAACATTTTAGAGTTCATGAAAAAGGTACACTTCACCGTTCGTCCGTGACTGCTTTGGCAACTACGCAACAAGGTAACAATGTGTCATCCCTTATCTCAACACATAAATCGAAGACATGAAAAACGCACGCAAGGCAATTTTATAGATAATAACGTCCCTCCAGTTTTTAAGTCGGCAAGGAATAACAATTTGTGGTCACACCGATGAACCTCCCAACATTCATCAGTTGCTGCTGCTTAGAGCAGAAAATGCTCCTGACTTCAAATCTTGGTTGCAGCGAACTTCATATAAGTAGGTTTCTCATGATATATTGAATGAAATTGTCTCGTTACCAACCAGCGATGTACAACAAAACATTGTGAAATCTATTATGGAGGCACTATTTTTTCTCTTATTGTAAATGAGACTTCCGACACATGACTGAAGGAACAACTATTTCTATGTTCCAGACATATCGATAAAAATCTTCAAGTTGAAGAAGTTTTTATGGGCTTCTATGAAGTAGCTTCAACAAGTTCTAGGACATTGTTTGAAATCCTCCAGGATGTCATAAGACGTTTATCCCTCGACATAAAATACTGTCATGCTCAATGTTATGATGGCGCAAGCAATGCCAGTGGACATTTAACAATATTACGAGGGTGAGTCAAATGAAAACCTTAAATTTGTAATAACAAATCGAAATTTCGCGCCGTTATCCTGTAAGTTGGTAAGCGTGCTACAAACAGCGTGTAGGTGGCAGCATATTGCAGATGCACACATACCGTCGCGGTATCAGTATAAAGATGGCCGCCACACTTGCGACTTGCACCAGGGAAGAACAGCGTTCTGTTATTCGGTTTTTGCGTAGTGAAGGTGTGAAACCTATTGAAATTCATCGACGAATGAAGGTTCAGTACGGTGATGCATGTCTGTTCCACCCGCAAGTCTACGAATGGAGTAGGGAGTTCGCAAATGGTGTGACTTCAGTGGAAGATGCTCCTCGTCCAGGTCAGGCACAACGAGTTGTGACTCCACAGAACATTGCAGCAGTTGAAGCCATAGTGAAGGAAAATCGCCGAGTGACATTGAATGACATTGCAGCGTGTTTACAGATTAGTCATGGGCCAGCGCACCACATTGTGCATGATGTGCTCCAGTTTCACAAAGTGTCTGCAAGATGGATTCCACGGCAGCTGACTCCTGAAATGAGAGAACGACGTGTTGATGCTTGTGAAGAACTTCTTCGGCGCTGTGAACGAGAAGGTGATGGCTTCCTTACAAGAATCGTTACTGGGGACAAAACCTGGGTTCACTTCCACCAACCGGAAACGAAGAGAGCGAGCAACCCAGACCTTGCCCCAAGTGATTTCCATGTGTTCGGACCACTCAAAGACGCAATGGGAGGAAAGAAGTTCCGTTCTGATGAAGAGGTACGCCACGCGTTGCATGAGTAGTTGCGCAGATTACCAAAAGAATTTTTTTCTAAAGGAATTTGTGCACTTTGTAAGCTCTGGAGGACTTGCATTGAACGTGGGGGAGATTACGTTGAAAAGTGATACGGCTTTGTACCACTTCTGCACAATAAATAATATTTTAAAAAATATTTAAGGTTTTCATTTGACTCACCCTCGCACAAAATAGGATTACTCAGTTGGAGCCGAGAGCTATATTTGTACATTGTTCGGCACATAATTTGAATTTGGTAGTACAAGATGCAATGCAAGGTATCAGTTATGTGCGAGACTTCCCGGTGATCCTTCGTGAATTAAAATCATTCGTAAGACATTCGCCAAAGAGGCTAGCGGTGTTTTAATTGCTACAAGAAGACAACGAAGACGGTGTTGTAAGAAACGTTCACAGACTGACTTTGCGGCCTTTCTGTCCTACGAGTTGGTGTGTCAGGGTACAATCACTAAAATCGTTGGAAAGTAATTATGACGTTCTCTTGAAATTATTGGAAGATCTGTCAGGAGAAAGAAGTGAAGTCAGCAGGAAGGCTAGTGGATATTTTTCAAACCTGTGTCAATTCAGATCTTATTTCCCTGAAAATGTTAATTTCAGTTTTCGGCAGGATTGAGAAACTTCATTTTCTTTTAAGAAGAAATCATTGTTATGCCGAGAAATCAAAAGAGTGACGGAAACTTTGTCTGCAAGTTTAGCTTCACAAAGCGATACATTTTTTGAGATTTGGAATGAAACCATTAGGAAAGCGGAGCAACCTATCACTGATAAACCAGCTTTGTCTAGAAAAGGAAGATGCTAAAACCCTACCACGAAGGTAGTGTTCATCATATGTATCAAACGCCGGAGGAAATGTACAGACAAATATTTTTTGAAACAATTGATGTGGTTGTGGATTCGCTAAATCATGGATCTGACTCAAAGGTTCTGGAATTATTTCACAACTCGAAGCGAATGGGTGTAATATTGAAACAGTATCAAATAATGTAGTTCATGAAATAAGTTCGTGGCTTGTGGAAAATAATTTGATGCTAAATCACAGTAAGACTCAGTTTTTACAGTTTCTAACTCACAATTCAAGAAGAATCGATATTTTGATCAGACAGAATGGGCATATTATAAGCGAGACGGAACAGTTCAAGTTCCTCGGCGTTCGGATTGATAGTAAGCTGTTGTGAAAAGCCCATGTCCAGGATCTTGTTCAGAAACTAAGTGCTGCTTTATTTACCATTAGAACAGTATCTGAAATAAGTGACAGTTCAACACGAAAAGTAGTCTACTTCGCATATTTTCACACCCCTATATCGTATGGTATTATTTTTTGGGGTAATTTTTTGGGGAAATCAAATCAGCATGTGGAATGCACTTCCTTGACTCTTGTGCAGAAAGGAGTGCAGTATTCTGCCGCATCCATTTTCAATAAGCTACCACAAGAACTCAAAAATCTTAGCAGTAGCCCAAACTCTTTTAAGTCAAAACTGAAGAGTTTCCTCATGGCTCACTCCTTCTATTCTGTCGAGGAGCTCCTGGAAGAGCTGAAAAATTAAGCAAATTACAGTGTTACATTGTTGATTTTCTTTATTTAAACTTACGACTTGTCGCCTGAATATGTTTTTTATATTTCATTTTATCTGTTTCTACTATCGTGTTGTAATTTCATGTATTGACTCGTTCCATGACCATGGAGACTTCTCCTTAATTTGGTCCCACGGAACAATAAATAAATAAAATAAAATAAAATCGGTCGGACTGGTGCTGATCGAATGCTACAGTTCTCTTGGGTAGTCTTTGATACAGACAAGCTAACATTGCATAGGGAAATGTTTCAAGATGTGTGCAGAACGAAGAAAGAGGAAGTGGCCAGCTTGTCAAACATTACAAATACGGTATTTTAAGTAGAGGAAACAGTGATACCAGGCGTGAAATTCTCACAAGGTTTGTGAAGTTTGTTCGGATTATTTTAACGATACCTGTTACTTCTTGTACGTCTGAGCGGTCGTTTTCAGCACTTAGACCGTTGAAAACGTTTTTGCAGTCAACAATGACACACAAAAAACTGAATGATTTGGCAATTTTTAATGTTCATAAAGAAATGACTATTGATATTACCAAAATTGCAAACAAATTTATATGTGAAAATGACCTTAGAAGGAAAGTGTGTTACACTGAAAGTTAATATGTCATGATAATTATTTTATATGTAAAGTTAGTTATTTTGTAGTTCTATTCACAAATAAATCTTTGCATAATTCTTTCACCAATTAATTAAAACTGATTTATGGAGCTTTTTCTCATTTTAATTTGAATGAATGTGTTATTTTCTTTTAGTAACGTGTTGATAACATCGTTGCCTCTTTCAATCACTGTGCATGTGAGTTGTTTAAAGTATACTATACCTGATACAGAGCGAACTGGCATTTTGTTAGTGAATTAAAAGTTGAAAGAAAAGTCAAATCATTTATTGCAGAAAGACTCGATTAGTGTTACGATTACATATTTTGAGAATATTCGTTGCAGAAACTTATCATTATAATCCAAACCCACTAGCGCGGCAGCCTTTGCGGGCTGGGGCCTTTCAAATTCAAATGGTTCAAACGGCTCTAAGCACTATGGGACTTAACAAAAAATAAATAAAAAATGTGTGTGGAATCTTATGGGACTTAACTGCTTAGATCATCAGTCCCTAAGCTTACACACTACTTAACCTAAATTATCCTAAGGACAAACACACACACACCCATGTCTGAGGGTGGACTCGAACCTCCACCGGGACCGCACAGTCCGTGACTGCAGCGCCTCAGGCCGCTCGGCTAATCCCGCGCGTTCTGGGACTTAACAGCTGAGGTCATCAGTCCCCTAAACTTAGAACTACTTAAGCCTAACGACATCACACACATCCATGCCCGAGGCAGGATTCGAACCTGCGACCGTAGTAGCAGCGCGGTTCCGGACTGAAGCGCCTAGAACCGCTCGGCCACAGAGGCCGGCTGGGGCCTGTCACAGAGGCCTTTGTGTGGGCGGACACGCTGTCAGTGATTCGCTTTGGTCCCAGGGTTGCCCACGGTACTCATTGCAGACTGAGTAGACCTCGGAAACGTACGGCCTGTGCAGGTATGCAGGGTTGTAACGTTAGGGCCCGCAGTACGTGCCGGCCTGGTACTTTGCATTTGCTACTAACTGCCACTTGGCCGAGCACTCTCGAGAGAACCTGAGAGAGCTGTTCTCACTTTACTGCCCCAAGTCACAAGTGAAAATGACAGGGTTTCCACCTGTCGAAATGTCGGTGGTTGTTGAACATTTTCAGTACCTTTCCATGAGCCAAAAAAAAACCTGCACTACGAATAAAGTTCATTTTAAAAGGAGACTAAACGATTTATTGGTGTTTAATTCCTTCTACTCCACTGATGAATTTCTTAGCAGAAATGACTGATGTGTATATCTGACTGATAATGTACCATCTGACATTTGTACAAATTTAATGCAGTAATGACATAATTGTAAATAAGTTCCGCACTGTCGCTTGCTACAAAAAGTGCGCGCTTATGGTCTATCCAATGACATATGCGGTTAGATGGAAATTTTTCTAACGGCCAGGGAGCGGTATTTCGTCCTGAACGGGGTAACTTCAACAGAAACAAAACTTCAGGTGTGCCCCAGGCCAGCGTAATAGGTCCTCTGCTTTTTACGATTTACATAAACGATCTAGTTGATGGTACTGACAGCGGCCTTAGACTGCTTGCCGATGATGCTGTAGTCTACAGGAAAGTAGTATCACACGAAAATTGTGAACAAATCAATCAGGATTTGCAGAAAGTAAATGCGTGGTATAATGACTGGCAGTTATCTCTCAATATTAGTAAGTGTAGTCTACTGCGTATAACAAGGTGAAAATCCCCATTAATGTCTGAGTACAAAATAAATCATCAGTCTTTGGAAGCGGTAACATCAGTCAAGTATCTGGGTGTGACTATTCGAAATAATCTCAAATGGAATGAACAGATTACACAAGTAACGGGTAAGGCGAACTCTAGATTGCGGTTTATTGGTAGAATCCTGAAGCGATGCAGTCCTTCACTCCGTCTTCAGGCCACGAGTGGCCTACCGGGACCATCCGACAGCCGTGACATCCTCGGTGGAGGATGCGGATAGGAGGGGCGTGGGATCAACACACCACTCTCCCGGTCGTAGGATGGTATTCTTTACCAAAGCCGCAACTATTCGGTCGAGTAGCTCCCCAATTGGCATCGCGAGGCTGAGTGCACCCCGAAAATGGCAATAGTGCATGGCGGCCTGGATGGTCACCCATCCACGTGCCGGCCACGCCCGACAGCGCTTAACTTCGGTGATTTCACGGGAACCGGTGTATCCACTGCGGCAAGGCCGTTGCCGATGCAGTCCTTCAACAAAGGAAATAGCTTACAATACGTTAGTTCGTCCAGTCTTAGAGTATTGTTCGTCAGTATGGGACCCTTACCAGTTGGGTCTGATTCAAGAGATTGAGAAGGTCCAAAGAAGAGCGGCAAGATTCGTTACTGGTACATTTAGCCATCGCGAGAGCGTTACAAATCTCATAGACAGTTTGAAGTGGGACACACCTGCAGATAGACGACGCGCTAAACAGAAGGAGCTGCTCTCTAAATTCCGAAATCCAATCTTCACCGAGGATGTAGAGCATATATTATTACCACCAACTTGCAAATCGCGTAGTGATCATCATTCAAAGATAAGGCAAATGAGAGCTCGTACTGAGGCGAATTGTGCGCTCCGCCACACACCGCTTGGTAGCTATCGGAGTATATATGTAGATGTAGATGTAAATGTAGATGTAGAAGTGTTGTGAAATAATTTTCCTATTTATGATGCATGGCTACCACAGCCTAAGAATTATCGTATGCACCTCAGCATACTGAACATTTACATGTTTAGTGTCAAGTTTGTCATTACCTTTTAAATTAAAATATTTTAAGAATTTTTTACTTATTGTGCTCCCATGAGGATCATCTCACTTGGGGTTCGTGGAAGGTACATTAGGATATCATATGTGTTTTTCTTCGTAAATAATTATTTTGTATTCTTGTTTTCTGTCATATTCTATGACCTGGAGGGTATCCTTACTGTGGATCTATTGGAACGAAAAGAACATCTTGTCTAATCCAATCTAATCTAATCTTGGTACAACATCTACTCTTCCCTGAAAGTGAAAGCCTAAAGGAGTGACCCAGAGTGTGTGGCAACAAGCAATATTTTGGGTAGCTCTTTTCCACCTGTCTTGGGATCATTGACCCATTTCTGCAATGAAAATGTATTCAGTTAAGAAAATTTAACACAGTTCCTGGTTACCTTGGGTAATAAACAAAGTTGTTGAGCAGAAGTTAGCCGGCCGGAGTGGCCGTGCGGTTCTGGGTGCTACAGTCTGGAACCGAGCGACCGCTACGGTCGCAGGTTCGAAACCTGCCTCGGGCATGCGTGTGTGTGATGTCCTTAGGTTAGTTAAGTTTAAGTAGTTCTAAGTTCTAGGCGACTGATGACCTCAGAAATTAAGTCGCATAGTGCTCAGAGCCATTTGAACCAATTTTGTCCAGAAGTTATATATTGCGAAGATAATGGCTTTTTTTCTACGTTTTCTAACTTTGATTGCCCAGCAGCAGCCTTGCCTCTTATCCTAATAATAAATAGTCCCACACTCAGGATATGAGTGTAGGGGAGCAGATGCAGGAAACCTGCACTGCCACTCATGGGAAGGTCATAGTAGTGGCGGTTTAACATTGCCTTCTGCCGACGTGTTATGAAGTGGTAAGAGTAAATCTGTGTCGCGTGGATGACTGTGATCAGTGTTTGTACAGTGTAGTGTTGAATTTCTGTTGTCATGGATAAAAGGATGGGTGACACGTGGTGGCGGCACATAGACTACGCCTCGCAAATAGCACCGAAGGATCCACCGAGCGTAACGGCCCCAACTGATGGATGGACCACCGTAAATACACTACTGGCCATTAAATTTGCTACACCACGAAGATGACGTGCTACAGACGCGAAATTTAACCGACAGGCAAAAGATGCTGTGATATGCAAATGATTAGCTTTTCAGAGCATTCAGACAAGGTTGGCGCCGGTGGCGACACCTACAACGTGCTGACATGAGGAAAGTTTCCAACCGATTTCTCATACACAAACAGCAGTTGAACGGCGTTGCCTGGTGAAACGTTGTTCTGATGCCTCGTGTAACGAGGAGAAATGCGTACCATCACGTTTCCGACTTTGATAAAGGTCGGATTGTAGCCCATCGCGATTACGGTTTATCCTATCGCGTCACTGCTGCTCGCGTTGGTCGAGATCCGATGGCTCTTAGCGGAATATGGAATCGGTGGGATCAGGAGGGTAATACGGAACGCAGTTCTGGATCCGAACGGCCTCGTATCACTAGCAGTCGAGATTACAGACATCTTATCCGCATGGGTGTAACGGATCGTGCAGACTCGTCTTGATCCCTGAGTCAACAGATGGGGACGTTTGCAAGACAACAACCATCTGCACGAACAGTTCGACGACGTTTGCAGCAGCATGGACTATCAGCTCGGAGACCATGGCTGCGGTTACCCTTGACGCTGCATCACAGACAGGAGCGCCTGCGATGGTGTACTCAACGACGAACCTGGGTGCACGAATGGCAAAACGTCATTTTTTCATGCATCATGATGGTCGCATCCGTGTTCGGCGACATCGCGGTGAACGCACATTGCAAGCGTGTATTCGTCATCGCCATACTGGCGTATCACCCGGCGTGATGGTATTGGGTGCCATCGGTTAAACGTCACGGTCACCTCTTGTTCGCATTGACGGCACTCTGAACAGTGGACGTTACATTTCAGATGTGTTACGACCCGTGGCTCTATCCTTCATTCGATCCCTGCGAAACCCTACATTTCAGCAGGATAATGCACGACCGCATGTTGCAGGTCCTGTACGGTCCGTCCTGGATACAGAAAATGTCGATTTGTGCCCTGGCCAGCACATTCTCCAGATCTCTCACCATTTGAAAACGTCTGTTCAATTGTGGCCGAGCAATTGGCTTGTCACAATACGCCAGTCACTACTCTTGATGAAGTGTGGTATCATGTTGAAGCTGCATGTGCAGCTGTACCTGTACACGTCATCCAAGCTCTGTTTGACTCAATGCCCATGCGTATGAAGGCCGTTATTACGGCCAGAGGTGGTTGTTCTGGGTTCTAATTTCTCAGGATCTATGCACCCAAATAGCGTGAAAATGTAATCACATGTCAGTTGTAGTCTAATATATTTGTCCCAAGAATACCCGTTTATCATCTGCATTTCTTCTTGGTGTAGCATTTTTAATGGACAGTAGTGTAGTGTCACATTCCCTCACTTCATGAGACCCTGCGGAGAGGTTTGGAGTTTAATCCAGGATATTGGCACGAAGACTGGTGATATTGAACCTTACGCAACCACCTTTCCTTCCATTGCCGGCCAGATACTGGCAGTGAAAATTTCGTCCGCCACCGGGATTTGAAGTGGCTTACCTCTAAGTTGAGTACAACCAGACAAGCGTGCAATAGTGATCTCAGTTATGGAGGCAGGTAGCCCCTTATCCTACTGAGTCCAAATTTCACTCAGCTAACTTAGACATGCAACGAAACAAAAGTGAGGCGTAATCCAATAAAAATTGCCTGTAGCATCCGCTTGGGATATGCACAGAAAATATAGCACCGAGTATGGTGCTAGTGCACCTACAGTCAGGCTATTTGCACTATGCAGTGTTCCACACTGGTGACAGAGACCAGATACATAATCTATTCTAGTAACAACCAACAGTGATGGTTTTCTGGTTACCGTGTATCAGTTTTTCGAGAAAGAGTAGTAGCAGTTTTATTGAAACATGGATCAATCTTACAAGGGTATAGAACATTTCATGGTATTGCAATTTAAGAACAAAAGAAAAACATAATTCATGTACACAGGCATTTACATACCTACGGGTCTAGTTTGACAATGATGGAACAGGTAGTCAGCCATGGCCTTCAAACAAGAACTATTCCATCATTTGCTTGAAGAAATTTAGAGAAAGCGGAGAAACCTAAATGAAATGGCTGAATGGAGATTGGAGCCCTCATACTTACAAGTAGAGAGCTAACCTGTTTGAAAGAACGCAGCCTCGTTCAGTTTATCCCTGGTGTTCAGTACCGTTTTTCAAATAATATACAGGGTGTACATAAACTCTGGGAACACATTCAGTTATTTATTGCCCAAGAACCAAACATTGTACAGATATCATACATATGTCATTTTTAAGATAAAACCCTGAAAGGCTTTTTTCATGTATGACGCCACAGCGTAGTTTGGTAATTTGCCGATAGTCAGCGCTAGTCGCAAACATGGCGAGTTCAGGTGCGGAGCGAGCTTTCTGTGTATTGGAGTTCAACAAAAACACTAAATCTCATTCCGTGTGACTTTTTTCTGTCGGAAAACATTAGAGATCTGGTGTATGTACCGCTTCTACCACGCGATGTACGAGTAGCAGAGCTCCGGGAGAGAATTCGGGAAGCGGCTGCCACAGTCGACGACGGGTATGGCAAGAATTCGATTACCGTATCGGCGTCTGCCGGGTCACACATGGTTCGCATATCGAGTGTTTGTCAAAAAACTTTAGAGTTTCTCTTCGAAATGCAATATGTATGACATCTATACAATGTTTAGTTCTTGTGCAATACATAATTGAAAGTTTCCCCACACTTTATGTACAGTACACATTGTATTTAATAACATAAAAGGATAGCGCTAGACTTTTCATTCACTTCTTACTTCCAATCACTGCACACCCTATGCACAGAGTATTTCGTAATGACTCACTACACCCACTATCAGCTGACATCAGGACCATGACTGCTGTGCTTGGAATCCATTTCGTGTGCAGGAACTTTCCATTTGTTAATGGAATAATTGAATCAGCAGCCCTGTGTAATGAGTGAATTGTTGCGTTCAGAAAGAGGATAATGTGTTAGTATTACATGTCGAAGAGCTGTTGGGTAAGGTTTTCCTGAAAAGAAAAAAAAAGAAAACATGATAAAGTGGAGGTGTTATTTGAAACGAAATAGATGTTTATTATTATTGTTATTATTTATGGTGTTTTGATGTCGGGTATAACATGGTAGACAATAGCAGGATAGAGACAGAGAGCAAAGTAATCTCTCTGTGTGTGCAGAACTACCTTTCACTTGCACATCACTCTAGTTAGGCAAATGTTGCAACAATGCATTTTGCGTATTCAGACTGTCATGGCGATCTTTCCAAAGGGGAATAAATGCATTTAACCGAAACGAGATAGATGTACACAATGACTTAGTATCACAAAAATGGTTCAAATGGCTCTGAGCACTACAGGACTTAACTTCTGAGGTCATCAGTCCCCTAGAACTTAGAACTACTTAAACCTAACTAACCTAAGGACATCACACACATCCATGCCCGAGGCAGGATTCGAACCTGCGACCGAAGCGGTCGCGCGGTTCCAAACTGTAGCGCCTAGAACCGTTCGGCCGCCCCGGCCGGCTTAGTATCACGCATATGAAACACATTTGAATCACAATCTGAAGTTTACTGTCTTGTAACATACAAGTTACATGAGTGATTTACTGTAAAGGAGACTTATCAACATTATACTATACTGAATTGAGGTTTTAGGGTATTCTATTGATGTATCACCTAACTATACTACGTCATTCACTGTTAGATGCTACCGGTACTTGAAAACTGAATCGCTGTTAAAGTATCTTTGTAGTTATAAACTCTCTTATATGTGTTGAATTGTACATTAGATGTGGTGTTACTTGGGAACATTCCAAAGTACACGCAGTTGGTAGCTCGGACCATAAATTTCCCATGATCTGTATTTTCACCTACCAGAGCAAAAATATTTTACATACCTCATCTGCTTTTCTAACGGCTTAAAGACATGGTTCTCGATGTTTCATAGGAATGGCCTAGACCATTGGTTTTCAAAACTTAAAAAAGTTATCCGCCTGTTTAGCTGAGCGGCAATGTGTTTGCGTGCCATGCAGGGGGCCTGGGTTCGATTCCCGGCCGGCATGGGGTTTTGTTCGCTCGTGGGCTGGTTGTTGTGTTGTCCTCATCATCCTTTCACGTCAACACTGAAGCGCAAAGTCGCCCAATGTGGCGTCGACTGTAGTAAGATTTGCACCTGGCGGCCGAACTTTCCCGTTTGGGGAGTCCACGCCAACAATGCCACACGATCATTTCATTTTTCATCAAAAAAGTAGCTATTTAATCAACTCAAAGGTGTTAGTACCTGCGACGAACTGTCTTCTGCGAACGCACTACATCCTGTGCACTCCGAGTCTCATTTTCGTCTTAGAATCCTTAGATCATCAGCCTGAATGTAATTGCAGTAACTGACCGTAGCCAATCCGACTGCTGGAATTCGTAGCGTACAACAGACGTGCGGAAACTTGCCCGATCGTCGCACTTCGGCCCGATGCGGAACACTCTGTGCCAACTGTACTGTGTATAGGATTTCTCACAGCTTCATCGACATAATAATTGTCGCCAGTAGTGGATTTGTTTCTAAGCAGTGTTAGCGCTCGAGTCTTAGTTGGACTGCTCAGTCAGTATCGATCAAACAAGTAGTTTAGTCGTGCGTACTTCTGATATAAAACTGAACTGTCAACTTGTAAGGCATCTTTTTTTTTACTTCGTCAAGAGTTTGTGCACGAAACGCAGATACAGTGATATGGTTTTGTTGCTGTACAAAACAATGGTGTAGACTCGCCGCAATGCGTTTTTTTGTCATGGAGTACTGACCAATGACCTTGTTGTCTCGAACAGCAATGGTGGACTAAAAATAGCGCTTTAGAAGGAAAGCCGATGGAGCTTTTTGCTGCAAAATGTGCGAGTTTGAAACGTATGTCGTTGGACAGTACTGGGTCCTGCTCAGTCTTCTGAAAAATCGATCCTAGTCTCCTATGAGTTGTTGCTACTCATCGCAAAGGCTAATAAAAGTCATAGTGTTTGTTGAAAGCAGCTGATATTGTCCTTGGAAGAGTAAGCAAACAAAATCTATCACAAATACCGCTTTCAGACTGTGAAACGTCGGATTGTTCAAATACACTACTGGCCATTAAAATTGCTACGCCAAGAAGAAATGCAGATGATAAACGGGTATTCATTGGACTGATATGTTATACTAGAACTGACTTGTGGTTACATTTTCACGCAATTTCGGTGCATAGATCCTGAGAAATCAGTACCCAGAACAACCACCTCTGGCCGTAATAACGGCCTTGATACGCCGGGGCATTGAGTCAACCAGAGCCTGGATGGCGTGTACAGGTAAGCTGCCCATGCAGCTTCAACACGATATCGCAGTACATCAAGAGTAGTGACTGGCGTATTGTGACGGGCCAGTTGTGACCGAGACGTGTAACCAATGGCACCCCATACCATCACGCCGCGTGATACGCCAGTATGGCGATGACGAACACACGCTTCCAATGTGCGTTCACCGCGATTTCACCAAACGCGGATGCGACCATCATGATGCTGTAAACAGAACCTGGATTCATCCGAAAAAATGACATTTTGTCATTCGTGCACCCAGGTTCGTCGGTGAGTACACCATCGCAGGCGCTGCTGTCTGTGATGCAGCGTCAAGGGTAACCGCAGCAATGGTCTCCGAGCTGATAGTCCATGCTGCTGCAAACGTCGTCGAACTGTTCGTGCAGGTGGTTGTTGTCTTGCAAACGTCCCCATCTGTTGACTCAGGGATCGAGACGTGGCTGCACGATCCGTTACAGCCATGCGGATAAGATGCGTCATCTCGACTGCTAGTGATACGAGGCCTTTGGGATCCAGCACGGCGTTCCGTATTACCCTCCTGAACCCACCGATTCCATATTCTGCTAACAGTCATTGCATTGGATCTCGACCAACGCGAGCAGCAATGTCGCGATAAGGTAAACTGAAATCGCGATAGGCTACAATCCGACCTTTATCAAAGTCGGAAACGTGATGATACGCATTTCTCCTCCTTACACGAGGCATCACAACAACGTTTCACCAGGCAACGCCGTTCAACTGCTGTTTGTGTATGAGAAAATTATTGGAAACTTTCCTCATGTCAGCAGGTTGTAGGTGTCGCCACCGGCGCCAACCATGTGTGAATGCTCTGAAAAGCTAATCATTTGCATATCACAGCATATTCTTAATGTCGGTTACAAATCGCGTTTGTAGCACGTCATCTTCGTGGTGTAGCAATTTTAATAGCCAGTAGTGTATGTGTGAAATCTTATGATACTTAACTGCTAAGGACCGGGACCAGCCACACAGTCCATGACTGCAGCGCCTGAGACCGCTCGGCTAATCCCGCGCGAAACGTCGGATTGATGACATGGCCGAAGACATAACAAATCAGGTAGTGCAGATCATGAAAGAATCGGAAATTTCGCAATACTGTTAGACGAGAGTACAAATGTTGCAAATTGTTGCCAACTATTAGTTTTAGTTCGATACATGCAAAACGAAACAACTAAAAACGAGATGTTGTTTTCTACAGACCTAAAGACTACTTCAAAAGCGATCCATATTATGACAGCGATATATGAATTCTTTTGCAAATACGAACTCTCGTGAAATGCACAGACGGCGCTCCGTCAATGCTTGGATCTCGCTCAGGATTCGTGTAGATGGTCAGAGAAGAGAATCCCAATGTTATTTCAATTCACTGTGTTATACGCCGTCAAGTCTGGGCACGTAAGACACTTCCAAACGAACTCGACAATGTCTAAAAACTATGTACCAAATTATGAATCACGTTAAAAAGAGTGCGTCAAACACCCGTATTTCACGGCCATTTGTGAACATTTGGGAACAGAATATTAAAAAACTGTTATCTCATGTGGAAGTACGCTAGCTCTCAAAAGGAAACACGTTAGCTAGATTATTGGAACTTAGCGATAAAGTGATTCGGTTTTTGGAAATTCAAAACAAAACTGAATTGAATATGGGAACTCCAAAAGCCAAGTATTCAAACTTTGTTAGTTTATCTGTGAGATATTTTCGATTAATTGAACTCACTGAATCTAAAATCGCAAGGTGGAGATTCGAACATAATTTATCATCCGGATGCCATTACAGCGTATATTGCTAAGTTGCAACTTTGGAGACATAAAATCGTAGCCTGGAATTATGTCTGTTTCCCAAAAATTATTTGGAATTTTGCAAGAAACACTCTTTATGGAAATCTTTAAGCAAACTCGTGCCACGAATAAAATATTGGAGCGTCTACCCGACGAATTCAAACGCTACTTCGCTAGCTCGTGTGAGAATAATATTTACAGATTGGCCACAGATCCTTTTCATCTTGACATAGATGTGCTGTCGGGAACACTGCAAGAACAAGCTTTGGAAATTAAAATCGGTTCTGCAGCCAAATATGACTTTGAGAAGATGGATAAGTCATTACTTGGGTAAAATATCTGAAAGTTTATCCAGCATAGCACAGCAAGCACTACAACTGTACTTACAATTTTCAAGTACTTATTTGTGCGAGAGGGCGTTTTCAGCAATTGTAGCAATGAAAACGAAATCCAGAAGCAAACTGAGTATTGTTAGTGATTTACGCCGTGCACTTTCTTCCATTCAGCCAAGAACTGAAAATCTTTGCAAAAATATTCTATCGTATTGACTTATTTGCTTTTATAACCAAATGTGTCTGCAGATCATATATGTCTACAACAAAACATTTATATTATAAATTTTATGAACTTTTTTCTTTTTTTGCTCTTATTATCCTTAGCCGTGCGAATAGTTGCGACTGGACGTAATTCTGTCGTCCAATATCACCCCCATTCATTTTATCCCCATCGATGTGCAAGTCGCCGAAGTGGCGTCAAATCGAAAGACTTGCACACGGCGAACTGTCTACCTGACGGTAGGCCCTAGTCACACGACATTTTAACAACCACAACAACAATGTCTGCTCATAAAAATTGTTTCCTCACTTCATTTAGTGACAAGGTCTCATCTTGTAATACTGGTAAGTGTGATGAGTATACTTCACACTTCTACAGAAATTTGTACTGATGTTCATGCGTTCATTGGATTATGAGTGGTAGAGTATTTGTTACAGTATGAACATCTGAAGTTAGTAGAATGAGATTTTCACTCTGGAGCGGAGTGTGCGCTGATATGAAACTTCCTGGCACATTAAAACTGTGTGCCAGACCGAGACTCGAACTCTGGACCTTTGCCTGTCGCGGGCAAGTGCTCTACCATCTGAGCTATCCAAGCACGACTCACAACCTGTTGTGTACATAGTTCCGCGTAGTCAGCCCGTACACAACTTTCCCAATAGAGCGCGCCCCGCTAAGCACAACGGCGCAGGCGCAGCCCTCGTCCGTCTCCGCTCTTTGAGATGGCGCTGCCATAAAGATGGACCTAATTCTGCTTCCGCCGATCCGCGTATTAATATGTAACGCAGCCAATGAGATTGCTGCTAACGTAGAACCTTTTCTCCTCGTGGATCACACTCGCGCAGTGATGCCTGAACGCTCGAGGTAATATAACGAGTGTACAGACCTCCGATGAGTCAGTCTGCATTAGCTGTAGTCAAGTTTCAGTCTGCGCCTAATAAGATTATCATATTCCTGTACATAGCCATGAAGAGAAATGTATACACACTATGTCAAGTATCAGAGATATGTGAGAATAAGATTAACGTACCAAGACCAAAGGAACTTCAGATTGTCAATTGTAAATAGCATCCAGAACCAAGTTAAGTTATTTTTAGGCTTGTTATTATTTTAATAAATGTGTGTGAAAATTAATCAAGTTCTGTTTAAAGTTGGTCACCGTCAGTCTGCCACTTTAAGCGTACAAGTGGCATTTCTATCGTCTGACCTAACGGCAGAAGATAAACACGCCACAGTAAGACCACGAGACATATTGCTGACACTCGCCTACTTCGTTAGGGCGACAAGTCAAATAATCTGATGGTGTATGTACCGAAGGTCTTACAGTACGCACACCACACAACCCATCCTCACAGCTTCAGTTCTGCCAGTACCTCTTCTCCTACCTTCCAAAATTCACAGAAGCTCTTCTGCGAACCTTGCAGAACTAGCACTCCTGGAAGAAAGGATATTGCGGAGACATGACTTAGCTACAGCCTGGGGGATGTTTCCAGAATGAGATTTTCGCTCTGCAGCGGTCCGGCACACAGTTTTAATCTGCCAGGAAGCTTGATATCAGCGCACACTCCACTGCAGAGTGAAAATCTCATTCTGGAAACATCCCCCAGGCTGTGGCTAAGCCATGTCTCCGCAATATCCTTTCTTCCAGTAGTGCTAGTTTTGCAAGGTTCGCAGAAGAGCTTCTGTGAAGTTTGGAAGGTAGGAGACGAGGTACTGGTAGAACGGAAGCTGTGAGGTGGTGGTTGGTGGTGGTTAGGGTTTAACGTCCCATCGACAACGAGGTCATTAGAGACGGAGCGCAAGCTCGGGTTAGGGAAGGATTGGGAAGGAAATCGGCCGTGCCCTTTCAAAGGAACCATCCCGGCATTTGCCTGAAACGATTTAGGGAAATCACGGAAAACCTAAATCAGGATGGCTGGAGACGGGATTGAACCGTCGTCCTCCCGAATGCGAGTCTAGTGTGCTAACCACTGCGCCACCTCGCTCGGTGAAGCTGTGAGGACAGGTCGTGAGTCGTGCTTGGATAGCTCAGGTGGTAGCTCAGATGGTAACTCAGCGTGTTAGGTCAGGGGGTTCGCTGCCCTCTGTAATAAAAGAACTGAGTTAATGGATCAACGACGAACTGGAACTGGTGTCTTGCAACGTCCACCCCGAGCAGATACAACGAACGAAAACGAACAAAATGAGATTAAATAAAATAAAAAAAAGATGATAGAGTACTTGCCCGCGAAAGGCAAAGGTCCTGAGTTCGAGTCTCGGTCCGGCACACAGTTTTAATCTGCCAGGAAGTTTCATCTGAAGTTAGTGTTTTATCTCAAGGACGTGCATGTGGTCGAGAGCGAGAGAGTACCAGAGTCGCTGCGCTGGGGGATGACGTGTGAGGGGGGGAATGTTTATCTGTCTCGGGTTCGGGGTTGGCAACTGACGAGTTAGCGTACGGCGTACCAAAAAGCTTCAATGTTATAAATTTGATAAGGAAGAAACATAGATTCGAGATTTCGCATTATACAGATAGACGTTCATCTTCAAATGCGTTGCTCACATAAATCAAGGAAAATGAAACTGTTTTAAAGGTGTCTTAGCACTAATCAATTAATACAGAAAAACAATATTTCAAAAACCTATTGAGCATTTCAGATCGTGTCTGAGAATTTTATATAACATCAATTATTACCACTAGTAATTAATCGCTGATTGCTTTATTGTTTTAATTGTCAACGTCAGACAATACACTATGAGACAGCTCCACTTCCGTCGAGTCTTTTAGTGCCACAACAGAAAGATTTTGACGATGGCGCCAATGGGAAAAAGAGGTTTATCGATACAAAAAGGTCTGACATGTCACTGGAAGACTAACTAAAAATGTGCGTATTGTACTTCCCTCGGTCACTTTACTTTGTGGGTGACTAGGAAACACTTTTGCTTTGTCGACTAACATCTTAACACAGACATGGGAAGAAAATGGTTTAGATGTATTGTGTTGTATTTTACACACGATTCTATGAAACAAAGCACTCCAAAAATTCCCAAGATTTTTCAGTTCTAGAATAATAATTAGTTCAACGAAATTAGCAAAAATTTTACATCATCATCAATTTGGTCACAATTCATATGAGGAGCGATAGTACCTGTTATGGCTATGCAAGTAATTGCAACATCTCCAGCGAAGCCAGGAAAATTATCTGTACCCCATATAAATTTCTAAATACAAGATATCAAATAATAAATCCTTCGACATATGCATTTATTCCCTAAAATGGTTAATACACGAATTTGTACGGAAATTCGGGCTCTGCTCATTACAGACATGGCCAGTTTCAAACACGGTGCTGATTTGTAGCAAGTGCTGTGAAAATAATTAAGTCTGTTGGAATACATCGCCATGAATAGAAGAAAAATGGCGACTGCTGATAGATTGGTGTGGCTCCGAGCAGTCTGAAACAGAAGACAGTTGCTGAGCACAGCCACACAAACAAACACAAAATACTATTTGACAAAATGAAAATTTTGTCCCAAGGGTTTTACATAGATCTAGATTTGATCCTTTTGCGTTATATGTCTATAGCCAATCTGGGCATGTGCAGGGCTCTTATGAACTGTTAGTTGCAAGTACTGTAACCTTAATTATTAAGACTTTACACAATGTCTTTGCACTTGTGTTTCAGGGAACATTCGACTCATGCCACATATGGGATGTGAACTACAATCTTTCAGCACAGGAGATCCTTGATGAGCTAAGACGACCAGGTCTCACAACGAGGCCGTGCACAGAATGGAATTTTGATACATCAGAATTTGGAGAGACTGTTATTAGCCAGGTACGTTTGTATACCTGCACTTATATGGCAGAAGTAGGTAGCTCTAACCCCAACAAATACAAAATGTACTGTTCTTGTCATTTGCTGTCTCTTGTGTGCCTGTTGAACTTTTCTCTTGTTGCATACTACTGGTTCAGTAAATCTGATTTTATGCTGTATCCAAGGTTCAATGGATGTGCATCATGTAATATGAAGGTCATTAAGCAAAAGAGAAGTGCAATGTTTTACTTTAGTTATATTTTTGTTCAATTCCTTGAAGGTTGATTGTAGTTTCCATTCTGATCCCAAGTTGCTCATAATTTCTGCATCCTGTAAGGGAAACTGATGACTTCTGGATTTATTTTAAATTAATTACTTCAGTTTTTTGTCTTGTAAATTGATTTATTTGCATTGATATATTTGCTGTTAGTTACAGAATGTTAATTTTGGCCTCAGAAGTAAATTTCACAACTGACTCAACAAATCTTGTTCCAAGGCTTTTACATAGACCTATATTTGATTCTTTTGAGTTATATGTCTATAGCCAATCTGGGCATGTACAGGGCCCTTTATCTCTCTGACTAACTTACACTACAGCTCTTCATCAAAGATGTCATCCTAATCAGTGGTACTACGATTATTCAAATGTTAACATCAAGTGACAGGAAGTCTTTTTAAATAACTGAGATACAGTTTAATTTTTTTGTATATTAACAATACATGTTTAGATGTTTATAAATAAAATTGAAATAATCTTTTGAGACATTATTGTTGCATATTCTGATCAGAAGAATAAAAAAATTATTTAATGTTTATTACAGCCATAATTTAATCTTGCTCTCCAGTTTGTTTCCTGCTACATTTGTATGTTCTCCTCCCTTTCTCAGTAATTTTGAACATATGTATCTACACTGCTTTGCTGAGCAGCCTTCAGTTTTTCAACGGATTTCATACCTAATGCCAATGTCTCACTGCCATAAGTGAAAACTAGTAATAGCAGTAGTTAACTTTCTGTTTCAGACACATTGGCATCTTCATTTTGAAAACACTATTTGGTAGATATACTAGAAGTGCAGCACAAGATCCATATATTTATTTTTTCTACTATCCAACTAGCCTCTGTTTTCAGTTGCACTAAATATGCTATCTCAGCAACTGGTTTTATGTTTTTGTTGTTAATTTAGACCAATTCCTGTTGCTCTGTGTTGTTTACATATTCCTTTTTTAGTCTTAGCATATTGTAATTAATTTTCAGGTGCATTTCTAAGCTTGATGTATTGAGTTTTTCCATTAATTGCTTACGTTTATCTGCATGAGAGGCACACAGCCTTAATTTGCTGTGATATTGCAAGTAATTGTGAACTTCACTGCAGAGAGAAAATTCAATCTAGAAACAATCCCTTTGACTGTGGCTAAGCAATTTCTCTGCAACATCCTTCTTCCAGAAGTGTTAGTCTCAAAATATTACATGAGAACCTTTGTGGAATTTGGAAAGTAGAGGAGATGTACGGCAGAAGTAAAACTGTGTGGGAGGTCATGAGCCATGCCTGGATAGCTCAGTCAGCAGAGCATTTGCCCCTTTAAGGGAAAGGTTCCAGGTTAGCGTCCCAGTTTCATACACAGTTTTAATCTGCCAGGAAGTTTCTAAATGAAGATGGGTTAGATATGCACCATTAATATAAACTCAATCTTGTTTTTCCTAGTTTATAAATGTGAAATTACTTGTTTTCCAAGGGCTGGTGATACATATTTTGTTGAAACTAAGTAGAAAGCTTTCTCAAAATCGTTGAACCTTGGACAAGCACTGTTGTTTTCAAGTTTGAGATGTGAAGTTGACTAATGAATGAGCTGTACCTGTGACTCTAAAATTGAATGGTGTAGGAGTTGCTTTTCAGATTGCCTTGTAGGAATGATAGTCCGTATGTGATACTCTGAGTCCAAGTTGAGCTGCAACACATTGAAAAATGTCTAAATTGAACTACACTGCTGTCTTTGTGAAAGTAAATTCTGTTGCCTGCCGCATGGTACAATATACTACAAAAATGGGTTATACCTCGCCACTTTAAATATGCGTGCTTCCTCTTTACTACTGATTTGCTCCAACCAAATGGTATCAAATTTAGAAACAGGTTTTGCTTAAATTTAGATAAGCAATACGTTACGCCTTCTACAACAATTTTATCATTTTTCCATGTCAGTCATTTTGAGACCTCCATTGTTTCTACGTCTACTATATTTGTTTTAATTGCTTAAGTGGTAAATATATCAGTCCCTTACCAAACAAAGCAAATACATTCAAATATGACTCTACTGATTAATATGATTAATTAATATGAGATGTCATTTTGAAGCGGAATTGTAAGAATTTTCATTGGTGCTTGATATGAGTCTGATCTCTTCAGTCATATAAAAGGACGCCATCATGTTTCATAAGACCTTGTGAAGTTTTATTCTTAAATTTACTGCATATTTTTGTATCTGAGAGGCACAGTAATGCATTTTAATAACAGTAACATGTAGATTCATGCAGTTGTCATTTGTTTGATTCTTTTTGGACTGCCAGTAACTGTTGATTACAGCTCACTCAGCTGCCAGCTTCCATTGGTGAGGCACCCAGACGCTAACGAGTCACTTTTTCTGTTAGTTTTCATAGTTTAGGGGGATTAAGAGAGTGCAGGGTATGTTGGGAGACGATTGCAACCTGTTTATTTCAGAAAAACTTGTGCTGAAAGGGAGTATCACAATGACCTGTGTACTGAAGCATCTATTGAAGTCATTTGTGTTGTGGTGTGCAGCATGTTTAGCAACTTGATGCTCAAGTTTTTGGTTTTCCACAGTTTTGTGATGGCCATTACTGTGAGTAGACAGTTTGTTACTTGTGATGTCCACATAGAATACTGTACTGCAATTTCAGCCAACCCTGAATCCCTGCTTGTTCTGCATTCAGGAAATCCAAAAACTCTCCTTTCACCTGGAAAAACTTCAGTCACACATCCTATTACTGTAATCTTGTCAGGAGTATGGTATCCCACCTATGGGGCGTACTATAAAAATTGGCATGCCAAACCTAGTGCAATAACCTTCACGTTTTCCATTTCCATCAGTCCCTAGCCTCACCAGTCTGGTCTTTCATAATCATACAATCAAGCTCAAACAATAGTTGACATTCTCTACTTCTTTTGCAAAATCCTTTTACACTGCCACCACAACTTCTTGAATGCAATCACTGCAGCTGAAACTATTCCTCTTCAACAGTTTGAACATCAGTCACAGCACTATCTCAGGAAACTGTCTCAGCCATTTCTGTCATATGCCCACTTGGGATTACCTATAGCCAAGAAAGAGCCTACCACTCTGATCCAATTGCCTAGAAATCTTTCATAGCTACTGCACCATGCTGTGCTAACTTACTCTGCCTTCCACATCCCCAAGCAGTCCGCCAGTCAAGGTGTAACCCACTGCTCCTGAATACCCAGTAGTACTGTTGTTAACCTTTCTGCCAAAACTCTGACACCAGCAGACATCTCATTACTCTCTAGAGGCCTCACTTTTAGCCCAAAACACGAGTTCAAAATGCTGCACTTGTATATTTAGTTGGTCAGTTAGTTAGTTTGTTAGTTTCCTGTTCCATGGATAATGTTGCATGATAAATTGTAATGATGTGGACTGAATCATTTTACATTCACATCATAAAGTAATGTGTAAACCTTCTTTCCTTTAATTATTCTCTGCAGTGGAAATGTTTCTTTGCCAGGTACACCACTGTCTACAGTCATTAAAAACCCCACATAGCACCATGTTGAAAACAGTTCCAATCTTCCTCAATGTGTGATCCTCCTCCCCTTCTCCCAGTAATCTTTCATGAATTCCTCACTTATAACCTGGCGTCACCTTCCTTTCCTCAATCCCTTCCCAGTGAGTCCAACATCACTCCCATGTAAGACGCAACCTGAGAATCAATCCAGACCTCATCATCCTTTACACAAACAGAGGCTCTGCCACAGTGGTCATTAATCATAGTGACTGTGGGGCTGAGGGTCTCTGCCAGTTTCACACTATCTCTGGATACAAACTTGGCAACCATTATCCTATGCCAGAAGACCGGCATGTTTTCCAACAGCTTCTCAAGATCTTAGGCCCATCCGAAAATCTGATGTTTAAGTCCATCTTTCTCTTCACCCTATCAGCCCCCAGAACTCCTCTCTTTTACCTAATTCCCAGTCTCAACAATTTGAATCCCACAGGTCTCCATATCGGTTGTCCCACTGTGACTAAGTAAAATGCTCCTGCAAAATGAACCTCAGCATTTGATGACCAACACCTCCAAACTATTACCTGTAACCTCTCATTCTACATTGAAGACCTGTTCACTTTCTTCACCATCTCTCCATTGTTCCTTTTACACTACCACCAGACTTAATTTTGGTCACTGTTGATACAACTCCTTGTGCTCCGCAACATCTTGCATGCCCATGGCCATGGAGCCATGGAACACTACCTTACCCAGTGTCCTCCTGGTATCAAACCCACCACTTCTTTCCTAATCCTCCAACCCATCCACATCCTGACCTACTATTATTTTAAGTTGAAGGCCAACTGTTAAAAAGAAATCTGTGGCACTGCCAGAGGTACTTGCATGGCACTGTCCTACACTAATTGTATATAGACCATCTGGAGGACACCACAAATCTAATCAACAGCTAAAAAACTCCTTGTAGGGACTCTGAACAATAATACCGTTGATTGACAATGTATACACTCTCTTCTGAGCCATAGTTAGTATGCTCTTTGCTTTCGTATTGAACGGACACTATGTATAATACTAAGTGGAAATAAAATGGTGTGTACAGAACACAGTACTGTTGGTAATAATGCACTGTTGTATCACCTAGACTGTGGAAACTCACCACATTGGTGACACCAAGTCGTGAATACATGATTTGCATTCGTGATCATGATCACCCATGTCCACTCCGTGCATACTACATCATCATCTCGCCAAATATTTAACGTAACTAGTGTGAGTGCTGTGGATGTGTGAAGTGTCTACTAGCATAGTGAACAGAGTGAAAACTTTTGATCAACTTTAAATTACTAGCGTATCTAGTGTGGTGACAATGACAACTTGCAACAATAGTTACTCTACCGGTCCAACAACAGGAACACTACATCAGTGCTCCACACATCCATCAATGCAGTGCCCTTCCTGTATAGAAAATTTCATGCAATAAACTGTATCTTGACCACCCACCACGTCACCAGTGCAGGCCACACAACAACAATGGGCTTCTGTCCCCACGTTGTCAACTGGCCTCCTTCTGACAGTCACTACCACTAGCGCCGACTTCAGCGGAATAATTTCACCTGCTAATTGTGGTGATTATCTCACATTTTGAGCTTCTATGGACTCGCCTCGGCAGCATTCCATATGAAGACAGATGAATAGCAACTGGCAAAAATCACTGTGCCATGTTGGCCTCGTCACCACAGTTGTCGTTCAGCAGACAGCACTGCAACTACATACTACAACATGCACTGTGCACATCAGCTGTCAGCATGCCATGCCCCCTTACCGGGCTGAACATTAAGCTCCCCCAACTACCAAATGAGTTATGGTTTGCTACAGCTGAATGCCAATTCAGAACAATCCGTCACTCTGCTGCATCACTTAGGTGAGCACACTGAATCAGCAAGTGACATCATCCTGTCACTGCTGCACTCCAATAAAGATGAGACAGTGACATGAGCGATTCTGAGAAAACTCACACACCCACTGGAACAACAATGACATTAAGTGCTGTACAGAGCATGCTTTGACGAAGGCACTCTGTCATAGCTGTGGCGCCACCTCTGGCACTTGACTGGATGGTTAGTTGGTTGATTGATTTGTGGGAGGGGGCCAAACAGCAATGTTATTCATCCCATTGGATCAAGAAAGGATGGGAAAGAAGTCAGCCATGCCCTTTCAAAGGAACCATCCTGGCATTTGCCTGAAGTGATTTAGAGAAATCACAGAAAACCTACATCAGGATGGCTGGACTGGTTTGAACCACCATCCTCTCAAATGTGAGTCCAGCGTGCTAAGCAGTACACCTCCTATCTCAGTGGTACTTGACTGATCCAGAAGTCATCAACGATCGCATGTTGTGGACTATCTGGCTTGCAAAGTTGCCGACTGTGGTCCAGAAAGCACTGATAGCCCACATGCAGTAACCAGCAGAAGACAGACTTACACTGGCCAACAGAATATATGCCCTCGCATGTTTGGACAACCACCGTCCATACGGACCACCCCACGGCAACACGCCACACTACAACATCAGTTCACCACAACCCACTACAACACAATGTCTGAACCACCCCAGCACTATCGATGTTCAGCTGTCACGATGAACAACCATGTCCGGATCGGACAGTGCTGATGCTGCAAGCTGGTACCACCAAACATTAGGTGATAAGGCACAAAAATGCCAATCTCGGCCAGCACCCAAACGTCGCCAGTGGGCAGGAATAGGTGCACTCGCCATCCATGCTACAACAAGTTGCCTTCTGGTCATGATCACCCCAACAAGAGGTGGATATATTTTCGTCACAGACGTCTTAGACAGCATCCACTTTCTGATTGACACAGGATCTGACGTCAGTATATTCCTGTGGCACCTCGCCTTGGCACAATCCACCTCTGAACCTCTGCACCTCCTAGCCACCAACAACGTTCCTATATGAGTAAGCGGCATCATGACCAGAACAGTGACTTTCACCAACAGAGTACAACGCAAATGGAATTTGTACATAGCCAATGTCACACAAACAGTTCTCGGTGTGGACTTCTTGTGACACTTACGTTCCCCTGACTAGCACCAGTCTGCGTTGTACCACCACAACACGCACACTGGAATCGGGGCCGCACCTACAACATGGGAACGTACCAGCAGCAGTCCACCAGTTCATCCCCCACATCAGTGCCACATAATGCAACAAACCTTCACTGCACTGGACAAGCTGACTACAAACCAATTACAGCTCCTGGATGCATGTGAAGAAAACCACTCATTGTGCCTATGACTTTAGTCACTTAGACCGGGGCCTCACGAGCGCAATAGCTGCGGCACGGCAGACGCACGGTAAATGACTGCACCGCTATGGCGCATGGGGTAGATGCAACAGTCCACACGGGGCGGAACGTCTGCGGCTGCGGAATTTTGCCGCTTGCCAGCCGCATCGCCCATAGCGAGGCGGAAAACCCGCTGCGGCACAAGCAGCGCTATGGGTCATGAGAATCAATTGGGCATTTCACACTGGCGGTGTGACAGGTGTGCGGAGAAGGCCAGCTGACAGCAGTCAGTGCTGGGAGCGGAGTAGAGTGGCCATTTGCAGCAGGCAGTTCCGTGCTCCGTTCCGTGTGACTTCAAAGTGACTTCCACGATGTGCCCACTAGACATTGACAAAATAGATACGGAGATTCTGATAATGGAAGTGGAAAAAAGGCCTTGGATTTGGGATGGAAGGACCAAGGAATACAAGGACAGAAATAAGAAGGATGCAGCATGGCATGAAGTCTGCTGTGCATTATTCGATGATTTCGCAGATCATTCAACCACAGAGAAAAAATCCGTTGGTAAGTTTTTCGTACACTATTAGAATAATACAATTGGTTAAAAGATCACTCTGAATTGCCACATAGTTAGCGAATTAGTTTTCTGGAACTCGTTAAGTATTTTTGTTTAGAGATTGCTGAACAATGAAAAGTGTTGAGAAAGTCCTGCATTTCTATTATTGTTGACATGTTACACATTGATAATGTAACAACAATGCACAAATATAACAATAGAAAAGAACAGCATATTTGGACAATAATATGTAAGAATTGGCAGTAATGGATCGATTCTTTTGCAGTGCATGAATTAAGCCACATGATCGCCTTGGACAATTACAATATTGGATAGAGTGATAAATCACTAAAAATAGAACATTAAACAAACCAGGTTCAGTAAGCACTGCTCTCAAACGAGTTTCTGGATAATGTATGAAAGAGTCAACAATAGCCGATTAGTTAGTTTTATTAAGTCTCAGGTGAATTGACAGGTGTTATTACCGATAATAACAAGCTAGAACAATAAAATTAATAAAACTGTAAATATTAAGGAAAATGCATAAAAAAGTTCATTTTCTGCTCTATGTAACACCTCAGATTTTGCTGTCCTGCCAAGGCACTTTACCAGCCTCACATACAAAATAATTTGCCATTACATCTCTGTTTCTTATTGCTGATACACTTCTTCTTTCATCCAAGTTTGTTGCAGTCTCAAATCCATTCACAATAAATGTTTCTTCAATTTGGTGCCCATCTCTCTCGCGCACATAATTATGCAGAACACAACATGCTTTTGTTATGTCAATAGCAAAATCCAATTTCACATTCATGGTTCGCTGGAACACGCGCCATTTCTTCGACAATATGCCGAAGGAACATTCAACGTTAAGTGGACTGACAAGGCAGCCAGTCCACAGTGACGGGTAGCCGAAAGAAAGGCACGCGTACACCCACACGCCGACGGGCGTCAAGTACTGGAACAGGCTACGTAATTAATGCTATGAAGAAAAGTACGTAGCTGGATTAATACTTATCTTTAATCAATCATTGTGGTACATCGCTCTTGACTATACACAGGAGACTTTAATTACAATCACTGTAAGGCTAATGGCGCCTTGCTAGTTCGTAGCCATTAACTTAGCTGAAGGCTATTCTGTCTCTCGGCTAATGAGAGTGAAAGGCTTCGTACATCTAGTCGCTAGCGAGGTCGTCCGTACAACTGCTTGTTCGTATCACGAGACCTGCCTTGTGGTGGCGCTAGGTCTGCGATCACACAGTGGCGACACGCGGGTCCGACTTGAACTAAATGGACCGCGGCCGATTTAATCTACCACCTAGCAAGTGTGGTGTCTGGCGGTGACACCACATTCCTCCCCCGCAAATCGGCGAACGGTCGTGAGATAAGGCTTCCGCCCGCCGTGGGGAGGACCCCATGTTGACGTATGCGATGAGGTGGGGAGCCTAACAACAGGTGAGGCTGTGCCACCCGCACCCGGCCATTCGGTCCGAGGGGAGCTAGGAAACGCCTGAAAAGCTAGTCCAGGGTGCACGTCAACATGCGGTGTATGCGCCCGTAATGAGACAGGAGGGGCCGAAGGGTCGACCTCCAATGCGTCGGGGTACCCGACGCGCGATGACGTCATGTGGTCCGGAGCGGGCGGGAGTTCCATGGCGGAGGACAGCTGGTCACGGGAAGCGAGCGGCGGCGCGTGACCCAGGGAGGCGCTTGGCGGCTGCAGCGAAGCGTCGAATGCGGGCGGCGCCAGCCGGAGTACCGGCGGCTGCGGCGGCGGCGGCGGCGGCGGCGGCGGCTGCTGCGGCGGCGCGTCGCCATGGGGCAAAATGGAAGGCATCGTCGGTAACACCTGGGGATGAGGCGAGCCAGTAGATGGGTCCCCAGGGCGCTGACCGGACGGCACCGTCGCTGAAAGCAGACGGGGAGCGGCAGAACCCGTGCGACGACAGAGGCGCAGCTGATTGAGATGCCGACGCACCTCACCAGAGGCCCCCAAAACCAAATACATCGCGCAGCCGAGGCAGCGAAGAATGCGCCCTGCGAGCCAACGCCGTGAACCGCGATAGTTGCGATAGAATACAACGTCGCCTGGAGCAAAAGCAGGAGTCTGCCGCTGCACAGGAACCTGATGCGGCGGATGCAGCAAAGACATCAAGGTGCGATGAAGACGACCGTAGAGCAACTCAGCCGGCGAGCGACCATCTCGGGGCTGAGAGCGATACGAAGACAAAAAGAGCAACAATGCGTCCTCCCGAGAATGCGACTCTTTCAATTTCAACATCTGTGACTTGAAAGTCCGGACCAATCGTTCAGCGGCACCGTTTGACTGAGGCGAAAACGGCGCGGATGTCAGATGTTGAATACCATTGGCCTGGCAGAATGACTGAAATTCTGCGGACATGAATTGTGGGCCATTGTCGGAAACAATAGTCTGCGGAAGACCTTCTATGCAAAAGAGAGCAGACAACGCTTGGATGGTGGCGGAGGACGTCGTGGAAGACATCCGGACAACAAAAGGAAAATTACTGAAGGCATCGACCAGAACCAACCATCGAGCATTCCAGAATGGACCAGCAAAATCAATGTGCAAGCGTTGCCACGGGGAAATGGCTTTTGGCCATGCAAAGACTTTCCGCGGCGGTGCGGATTGTTGTTTGGCACACGCCATGCAAGAAGAACACATATTCGTAATCGCAGCATCGATTCCGAACCAAGTGCAGTGCTGACGAGCTAGTTGTTTCGTTCGCACTATACCTCAATGTCCTTGGTGAAGAAGCCGTAAGACAGAGGACTGTAACGAACGTGGGACCACGACTCGGGACTGATCATTATCAGAACGCAACAACAAAACACCACGTCGAACAAAAAGTCTCTCCCTGTGAGCAAAAAATCGGCGAACCAACGGATCCTCGATCCGCGACTTTGACAAAGGCCATTGCGTAGCAACAAAACGCAAAACAGTAGCAAGAACAGGGTCAACAGCTGTGGCTGTAGCTACACGACGAAAATCAATCGGAAACGATTCGACCACTTCATCGGTTTCCGAATCAATGAACATGCAAGCAAGTTCGGAAGAATCGAATGCTTGATCCTCAGCAACAGGCAAACGGGACAACGCATCGGCGTTTCCGTGCTTAGCAGTGGACCGATACAAGATATCGTAGCGGTACTGCGAGAGGAAAATAGACCAGCGAATGAATTTCTGCGCTGTACGTGGAGGTACAGGCTTGGTCGGATGAAAAAGCGATGTCAAAGGTTTGTGGTCTGTGATGATGGTAAAGTGACGACCATACAAGAAATCATGGAACTTAGTAACACCAAACACGAGAGCCAAAGCTTCTTTCTCTATCTGTGAATAATTTCTTTGGGCAGACGAGAGCAATTTGGACGCAAAGGCAATAGGGCGATCATGGGAGCCAACTTTGTGCGCAAGCACAGCACCGATCCCGAAATCCGATGCATCTACCATCAACAAAAGGGGTTTCCGGGGATCGAAAGGCGTGAGGCAAGTATTAGAAAGCAACGCCGATATCAACTGGCGAAAGGCGCGTTCGCATTCCGTCGTCCAGACGAACGGAACACCTTTACGGCGTAAGCGATTAAGCGGAGCTGAAAGAGAATAGGCATTGCGCACATTCACTCACACCTTGTGATTCTAAATCGTGTAATGGTCTGGCGACCTCATCACGCAATACGTGAGGAACATTGCGCGCTCTGAAAAATTTCGGTTGCGCGTTGACCTTCAGTTCCAAATGTGCTTCATAGTTTGTAGCGCAACCTAAGCCCAGTGCAAAAATGTCTGCAAATTCGTCACATAAGCGAGAAACACTGTCTGAAGGCACAGTTTGATTCACTGATAGGACCTGATTTACTATAGACATGTTAAACAACTGAAATAAATCTAAACCAAACAAGTTCACTGCAGAAGAAGAACGAAGAACATAAAATGACACAAGTTTTGTTTGTCCTTTATATGTTGCAAAAAGGCTGCACTGTCCTAACACAGGAATTTTCTGTCCGGAATATGTGGTTAGCTTAACATTTGCGGCACGCAATGGAGGTTTGCCCAGTTGTTTGTACGTGTCGTGATTGAGCAATGAAACTGCAGCTCCGGTATCGAGCTGGAATGGTATCACTTTGCCTTCAAAGTCTAAGTCCACAAAAAGTTTATTGTCCTGCTGACGACAAGAGCGACTGTTTTGTGCAATTGGAACAGACACTTGTACAGAATCACTTGCTAATTGACGTGATTTCCGGCGACGTCGACGCACAGTTTTTGTGGGACGAACACAGTCACTGTTAGAGAAAGTGGCACTGGACGAATTGGAATTAACTACATGAATGTCCATGGGCGAAGGTCCACGATCCTGAGTGTCCGTGGTTCGATTCCGGCGCGAAGCAAAGGGCCTGGAATGATTGTGATTGTCTGATCGGAGCTTTTTCTGGCAAACACTCTGAACATGTCCTTTCCTATTGCAGAAAAAGCAAATAGCTTGGCGTGACGGGCAATGTTCACGCGAATGTCTAGTAGCACACCGCGGGCATGATTTCACGACATTTGTGTGCTGGCGCGGCACACCTGGTTTAGCGCACGGCGGCAGCTGTGTCGAGGTGCGCGAGGCCCGGTTACCGGGCCGCGCAGCGCGTCCAGCGGGCCGGGTAATGTTACACACTGCTGGCGAAGTTTCAAAAGATTCCTGAGCACAGTCAAGTGTGTCTTGTCTATCCAATATGTCTATCACTTGTTGAAGGGAGGGATTAACTAGTTTCAAAATTTGCTCCCGTATGCGAACATCAGAAACGTTCTGTGCAATTGCATCACGCACCATTGTATCTGAATAAGAAAGACCACAGTTACATTCAAAGGCACAGTCCCTAGTAAGTCCTTGCAATGTTGCTACCCACTCCCTATTAGTTTGACCGGCCGTTCGTTTTGTACGAAAGAACGTATACCGTTTTGCAACCACATTAACTGTTTCTTTGAAATAGGCATCTAAAGCAGACAAAATTTCCTCGTAGGACAGAGTTGCTACGTCGCGTCGGGGATACAATTTCACTATCACACGGTAGGTGGACACACCGACACAAGAAAGCAAAAACGGCTGCCGCTCATTACCTTGAATTCTGTATGCGGCGAGGTGGAAGGCAAATTGGCGGGACCATTCCCGCCAAGTCTCGTGGTTCGGGTCGTAGTGCCTAAAAGGCGGTGCAACGGCAGGTTGTGGCTGCGGTACCGGTGAAGCGGCGGCCGCATCGGTTTGAATGGCACGTTGACCCTGGACGAGCTGTCCAAGGGCATCCAATAACGCCTGCGTCTGCTGATTCTGCAAGCGATAAAATTCGGACAGTACATCTGGCGAAGCCATGACACAAGTAAATGGAAGCAATCAGAAAGAATACTTTAACTCGTCGCCAATGAAGTGGACTGACAAGGCAGCCAGTCCACAGTGACGGGTAGCCGAAAGAAAGGCACGCGTACACCCACACGCCGACGGGCGTCAAGTACTGGAACAGGCTACGTAATTAATGCTATGAAGAAAAGTACGTAGCTGGATTAATACTTATCTTTAATCAATCATTGTGGTACATTGCTCTTGACTATACACAGGAGACTTTAATTACAATCACTGTAAGGCTAATGGCGCCTTGCTAGTTCGTAGCCATTAACTTAGCTGAAGGCTATTCTGTCTCTCGGCTAATGAGAGTGAAAGGCTTCGTACATCTAGTCGCTAGCGAGGTCGTCCGTACAACTGGGGGTGAGTGCTTGTTCGTATCACGAGACCTGCCTTGTGGTGGCGCTAGGTCTGCGATCACACAGTGGCGACACGCGGGTCCGACTTGAACTAAATGGACCGCGGCCGATTTAATCTACCACCTAGCAAGTGTGGTGTCTGGCGGTGACACCACACAACGTACCTACGAGCCCGTGACAAACGGTAGTTGAAAATTCTCTTCTCGCGTGTCAACATTTCACCACCTTATGGTCGTAGTACTTGTTCTGAGAGTCCAAATGCTTCGTCACCAACAAACACATATGGTGTAACTATCCCAGTGCAAGGGCGTACCCAGGATCTGAACTAGGGGGGGCAGGTCATACTAGTCTCAGGAAACAAGGACTCGAGACAACAGACAGCACTTCTTATTAAATAAAACAGTAAACCAGTGAAAAACTGCTTTTAATAAACATTTTAAATACAAGAATGTACTTGTACAATCCGAGAAAACATGCAGCATTTCTTATTAAATAAAACAGTAAACTAGTGAAAAACTGCTTTCAATAAACATTTTAAATATAAGAATGCACTTGTTTAAAAATACAACTTTTTAATTCAGTAATAATCTTCTAGTATTTGCCGCAAATTTCTCAATTACTTTCTTCTCTAACATCTCGCAGTTTTCTTTTACATAATTGCGGTGTACGCTCATCAGGCACAATCCTGTGAGCCTTTCTTCTCCCATAGTGCTTCTGAGTGACATCTTCACTCTTCGAAGTGTGCTGAAGGATCGTTCCACAGTCACTGTTGTGCATGCAATACTGCTGAAAATTTTTAGTGCTTTTTTCATGCTAGGGAAAAAATGTTGGTCTCGTTAAACAGGTCAACGACTTCCATATCCTTTAAGTTAGCGTCAGTTATATTCATTTTCCTCCACAAATTGTACCATAGTTCTAGTTCTCCGGCAACAGGTTTTTACGTCATCGTAGCTGCGCATGAGCAGAAACGCGTTTTCTAGCGCTCGAAAGTAGCTCTTTGGCAGCCGCTAGAACTTACATGATAATGCTACGGGAACATACAAAATTAAATTCTAATTTGTGATATCTAGTTATTGACCAATGAAAAGCACTTACGAACTATACTGCCTATACAGAAGTTTGATTTGTAACACAACAAAGACGAAGAGACTACAACAATGGCAGATAGTCTTGCTTCACTTGGTAGGGTCAATTGACCACTGGGCCACACGACTTTGACAGAATTTCTCACCAGTATAACCAACTTGAAGGTTTTAAGTTATCGACACATAGCGAAATACGAATGTGGTCCAACTAAGGCAACTCTACCCTATAATAAGTTTCAATTGCCAAGTTATTACTTCCACCTGGCCGTGAGCCATGAGATATTGTTGTTATTTGTGAACTTGTTAATATATTCACATCATTTACACTCCTATGATTTTTAGTAAATGCAACACGAAGCAGACAGAATTGTAGTTCAACCAATAATCAATTTATGTCTGGAACGAAAGTAATTTGCTGTTGTAACACTCTCAAGATATTTCGAGTCACATTTCATTATACATTATTCGTCGAACATGTCAGTAGAGCTGTTCCAGCATAAATAGCATTAATTTGTTTATGCACCATATCGCAGTTTGTATAGAGAACACCGAATACTAATAACCACTATTATTGCTTCACAGATTACAGTATAATAAAATAATATCCACACAAAAAATAAAATTTAGTTAAACATCCTGCCTCTTAAAAAACGCGAGCAAAGAAGTAGGTAATGTAACTAAACTCACTTTTTAAAAAAAAATTTCTGATGTACATTTGATGGTTAAATAACTCCATGGAACTATAAAAAAAACTGGTAGCTTAGTTTAAATTTATACTGCTCCCCCGATGAAATGCAATGCGATGTCGAGCCGAACCAAGCGATGACAATGGAATGGTAGCTGAAATCGTGTAATGAGCGGGGGGGGGGGGGGGGGTGAGGGGGGCAGCTTGGTTTCAACAGTAGCATAGCGAGGTGCCCGTTTAGACTGCGGGCTGAGCAGAGCCATGCAGAACAGCGCTGCACGGTAGCTCCGAGTTTTGTTTCGTGCGATCGTTGGATGCGATTTCTTGCGATGGACATCGAAAGTCCCATATGTACGTCAACATCCCGTGTTGTGGGATCAGAAAAACAAATACTGCCACGACAGAGGTCTGGCATGCCAAGCTTGGAATGAACTGTATACGTACAAAAAATTAAAATAAACAACTACCAAAAATACTACAGACAAGAAACGAATGAACTTTGGTATATTATCATATTTGAGTTATGTACAAATTTTATCATTTTAATAAAGAAATGATAGCCCCAGTAGGTACAATATTCAATAAACGATTCATGAGGTAAATTTGCAGTAATGGCAGTTGACAGGTTTTGAACACCTTCGCACCTCATCCTTCTTGAAGCTCCACTGTTTGCTTCTGAAAGCATGCTTCAAAGCGCTGTTTTCGATTATGTCCTGGTAAAAACTCAACTGAAGGGAGATTTTGGATCTACCTTTATCGATTAATATGCTGTGAAAGTAGGAGATGCACAGAATAACAATTTATTCGTGTTCTAAAGGAGCTTTTTTTTCTTTGGGAGAATATGCAACTTGCTCGTCAAAAATCCGAACGTGCGTTCCACTAGTACTCTAGTCTTGGGAAATAATCTTCTTCGTCACTTAGTAAGAATCCAGAAAATGGACTCATTAAATTATGCAAGTGAGCAAGGGCTTCAGTCAGCCCTAATGGGGCTTTTACTGAAGTGCCCGGTAGATTTTTCGGTGATGGACAGTTTTGTAGAACGTTCTAAAAATTATTTTATAAATCACTTGCACTAAATGTCTCCCCATCTACTGCTTGTCATAACCTGCACGTCAACTGCTATAAATCTACAGTTAGCGTCAGCTGTAGCTAAAAAATTAATAGTTTAGGAGCAGAAAAGCATTTTACATTTAAATATGGTAGGAGAAATGATGTTCGTTAGAAACTTCGCATAGTCATGATCCCTTACTGCCTACAAGTGAATACGCTGTTCCTTGGCGACGTAACATGCCTGCGAATAGCAAATCGGATTACTTATCGCTAAATTTATTATTTCTATAAACTTCCCTGCCGATAGTAACGTGCCGAAAACGAAAAAATTACTCCCGGATCTGGGCGAACGAGTTCGAATATCCTCGCTGCCCCTCGCTGGGTACGCCCATGTCCCAGTGGCATTTGGTAAGCCAGAGGGCTCTGGTATACACAATGTATTTTCGTTCAGACGTTTCCACAGGGTAGATTTTTTAAAAAATTGTGCTGTCTGAATATTTTCCAAACGAGCCAATGTCAACAAAAACGAATCTATAATCTGAGTCTGCCACTGCTAAAAGAACAATGGAAAAGAAGTCCTTATAATTATTTAACAGTGAACCACTCGTCTTAGGTTTGACCAACCGAATGTGTTTACCATCGGTTGCCCCTATGCAATTTGGGAAATTTGCACGGATTTGGAATCCATTGGCAATATTCTTCCACTCCTCCTCTGTCGGCTAAGGCAGACACTTGTCACGCAGGCATCCCCAAATCGCACAGCACATTTTCCTCACTATGTCACTGGCTGTTGACTTGCCTATTCTGTATGTATAGTGCAGATCAACTAAGTGACAACCAGTAGCCAAATACCTAAAACCAAAGATAGAAATGTATAAAAATTACGTTCAATATTTAGTCATTATTTAATGATGTTAAAGATTTTAAAGTTACGTTAAATTTCCGTTTCTTTTTTTCTCCTTTGTAGGCCAGAAGGCACAACAAAAGTGGCGTAACATTAGGGACTATTATCGGAAATATGTAAGGAACGTGAAGAAATCTGGTTCAGAAGCAGTAAGAATATTAAAATATATGTACGCTGACCAGCTGGGGTTCTTGGGACCTGTTTTAGAAACAAGAGATTCAGTTTCAAGTCTACAGGAAGACGAAATTCAGCACTTGGAACATACTTTGGAATTTTCCCTGGCAGAAGACGATACCGGCAACCCAGTAACATCAGTTTACGCCTCAGCACCTGAGCAGATTTCAGTAGGCTCATCAGTTCCACAAAATAAAACGAAAGTGAGAAGCGTGAAAACAGATCTTGAAGCTAAATTATGCAAATTTCTGGATAGTCCTCCAATTCGTTCTCCGTCCGCTGAGGACGAAGACAAATCGTTTTTTGATTCCTTATTGCCCACGCTGCGTAAGTTTGATTTAGATCAAAACTAGAATTCCGTATGGAAGTTTTACGCCTACTTCAGCGCATCCGAAACGCAAAATCGCAACCATTTCATGGCTGTTATGCAGCGTGTCAGCAACCTATGCAACATGCACCAACGCATGCAGTAAGCCCAGGACATTTCCAAACATTACATACACAAGGAAATCTGTACAACCAGCGTGCAGCTCCTCAATTTGTGCAGATGCAGTCTCAACAGTATCGAGCTGAAAGAATTCTGACGTCTAGAGAACAATCACCTTCCATTTCACCAGTGTTTATTGATTCTGACTCTTGAGTAGAGAGTTTTTGCAGAAAAGTGAATTAAAAGGAGTTACTTTCCCTTTTTGCATGTCCATTCTGTTAATTTCATTTACAATTAATTGATGTTTCTTATCCTCAAAAGACAGATTTACATGTAACATTTCATTCAATATCAATAAAGAAATGAGAATTAAACTTGTTCGTTTATTGACCTAATCATTATCTTTTTTTTCAAAAATTGAAATGAAAGTGTTGTTAAAACTAGTGATAGACATTATTGGGTTTCTTTAATTTTAGCTGAGATAATTTTTGACTGAGACAGGATACTTACACATTAGTATTCACTTACCTTAAAGTCCCAGCATTTCCACTGAAGGTATAGCGAGTCTCATGTTCGTGTCTTGCTTCTGTAAAGAGTTTCTAAGCGTGTGATGTAATTCATCGAAGCTTGAGAAAGATATTCGGAAATAGTTGAAAATTTTCATTTCATCCTCTCGTAGCACGTTAAATATAACGTAAAACGCTCCTTGCAACAACCGACTACTCACTACTGGATGCACCCAGTACTTTCGGTGTATTTTTCTCTTTTTCAGTATTTTTAACCCTACGTATGCCACTACTGCACAGTGTCGAGTATCCATCGCGAAAACCAGCTTAAAAAAAAAAGGAGAGAACAATGCAGTCTATTTGCTTGGCCTCCTCGCGGCTACGAAGCAAACTATCTTCATACTAAGAACATTTCGCGCTGTACTAGAATGAAAAGTGTATTTTTTTTCTCGTCTCTATTGTCATTTAATCTCAAGGTAAACAGTTACCAGGTCGACTTTACTTACTTTCTTAAAAATTGTATTGATAATAGTTATTTAATGTTTCGTGAATGAAACAGTGTAGACAAGAAAAAAATGACACATACAGCAAATAGCTAACTCTGCACCTGAATCTGCAAATGTCTTTTTCTACTTTTAAAGTGATGAACCTCTTAAAGATGCAACGTTAACATAAAGTGTGACTGTAAATGCCTTCATAGACGACATGCGGAAAATAAACACGGCACAACTTTGCATTATGAGCGAGAATAGCCTCGAGAGTGGCGCGCCGTAGGCAGCTGCGGCCAAGCGCCAATATACACTCCTGGAAATTGAAATAAGAACACCGTGAATTCATTGTCCCAGGAAGGGGAAACTTTATTGACACATTCCTGGGGTCAGATACATCACATGATCACACTGACAGAACCACAGGCACATAGAAACAGGCAACAGATCATGCACAATGTCGGCACTAGTACAGTGTATATCCACCTTTCGCAGCAATGCAGGCTGCTATTCTCCCATGGAGACGATCGTAGAGATGCTGGATGTAGTCCTGTGGAACGGCTTGCCATGCCATTTCCACCTGGCGCCTCAGTTGGACCAGCGTTCGTGCTGGACGTGCAGACCGCGTGAGACGACGCTTCATCCAGTCCCAAACATGCTCAATGGGGGACAGATCCGGAGATCTTGCTGGCCAGGGCAGTTGACTTACACCTTCTAGAGCACGTTGGGTGGCACGGGATACATGCGGACGTGCATTGTCCTGTTGGAACAGCAAGTTCCCTTGCCGGTCTAGGAATGGTAGAACGATGGGTTCGATGACGGTTTGGATGTACCGCGCACTATTCAGTGTCCCCTCGACGATCACCAGTGGTGTACGGCCAGTGTAGGAGATCGCTCCCCACACCATGATGCCGGGTGTTGGCCCTGTGTGCCTCGGTCGTATGCAGTCCTGATTGTGGCGCTCACTTGCACGGCGCCAAACACGCATACGACCATCATTGGCACCAAGGCAGAAGCGACACTCATCGCTGAAGACGACACGTCTCCATTCGTCCCTCCATTCACGCCTGTCGCGACACCACTGGAGGCGGGCTGCACGATGTTGGGGCGTGAGCGGAAGACGGCCTAACGGTGTGCGGGACCGTAGCCCAGCTTCATGGAGACGGTTGCGAATGGTCCTCGCCGATACCCCAGGAGCAACGGTGTCCCTAATTTGCTGGGAAGTGGCGGTGCGGTCCCCTACGGCACTGCGTAGGATCCTACGGTCTTGGCGTGCATCCGTGCGTCGCTGCGGTCCGGTCCCAGGTCGACGGGCACGTGCACCTTCCGCCGACCACTGGCGACAACATCGATGTACTGTGGAGACCTCACGCCCCACGTGTTGAGCAATTCGGCGGTACGTCCACCCGGCCTCCCGCATGCCCACTATACGCCCTCGCTCAAAGTCCGTCAACTGCACATACGGTTCACGTCCACGCTGTCGCGGCATGCTACCAGTGTTAAAGACTGCGATGGAGCTCCCTATGCCACGGCAAAGTGGCCGACACTGACGGCGGCGGTGCACAAATGCTGCGCAGCTAGCGCCATTCGACGGCCAACACCGCGGTTCCTGGTGTGTCCGCTGTGCCGTGCGTGTGATCATTGCTTGTACAGCCCTCTCGCAGTGTCCGGAGCAGGTATGGTGGGTCTGACACACCGGTGTCAATGTGTTCTTTTTTCCATTTCCAGGAGTGCATATCACTCGATTACTCGAGACTGGAAAGAGATATGGCTCTCCTTCCAGTGTTAAAAACAATTTCGATATCTTACCTACAATTCGTACGCAGCATTATACGACCTCAAATGCACCAGACGCAAAGTAGCCAGCGACGACATTTTTACTGCAAACTTTTCGAAATATGCGCTGTATTTTACTTAATTATGAAGTATCACGATAACCATGGGCAGCAGCGAAAAGAAAACCAGTTCATTATCAAGCTGTGATATCAGGCTATAACATACGTAAAAATAATTTTTTTTCGTCAAATAGTTTCCTCACAATCGAATGAGAGATACTGCGTAGCGCAGAACACAGACGAATTCCAAAACAGTGGTTTTTAATTTTTTACACGAAAAGTATAAGTTGTAATGAGAAACTAACTACATGGACGGATGTAGCTTTCCTTCGTTTACATGAAACAATTTTTTTCGAGACAAAATAGATGACTAGGTATTTGACTCTCGGTACGAACATTCCGCAGCTAACCGCATGGGTACAGGACTCTGCGTCTAGCCGCAGGCCGTCGACCGTTGCGGAAACAATCCGCTCGTGTGGCCCCGGCTTTAAACAGGAACTCAAAACCACCCGCGCTACAGTCGCTGCATTAAAACAGCAATGCACCCTCTGATCTATGGGACCCACAGCCTTCTCGTCAGCTACACCAGAACTACACCTAAAGCCAACCTTGACAGACAAGTCAACGCAGGTACATACTTTGCGCTCTGCTTTACTTGCCTCTCTGGCCCATGCCAGTGTCCCTTCAATGGTGTATTCGTGTGCCATATGGAACGATCCACAGGATTATTACTACACTGTGACCCATGGCACAACACAAGGGACATACATTAGATCCTCAAAAACTCAATGTAGAGAAAGAACAGTCGATCAAATGGTGTTATGTGGTGTGCTTCGATAATCTGACAGCCCATGGGCCTCACAAATAAAAGTGGTTCCAAAGAAAGACGGATCAGTCCACATGTGCAGTAATTATTATACACTGAATGCTTGAACTGTGCGTGATTCCTGCCCTGTAACAAACATCCAAGACTTTACCCACAAACAAGCAGAGGCTACTGTGTTTTCTATCACTGATTGCAAGAAAGCATACTACCAAATTCCGATGCACCTGGATGATATTCAAAAAACTGTCATCATCATGCCTTTTGGTTTGTTCAAGTACTTGGTACTGCCATACAGACTAAAAAATGCTGCACAAACATGGTAGCGTTTCATCGACCGTGTTCTTTTTAACATCCCCAGTTACTATTCCTACATAGACGATGTATTAGTGTTCTCCAAAGACAATAACTGCATGACAGACACTTAAAACAAGTTGTCAGTGCCTTAGATGAAGCAGGGGTCGACACCATAAGGGACAAGTTACAGCTTCGCCAGAAACAAGTCACGTTTCTTGGATACAATGACTCCACTTCAGGAAAACGTCAGATGGAAAGCCAGTTGGCACTGGTACGAAGTCTTCCATGACCACAAACATTCCACGGCCTCAGGCGGCATCTCAGCATCTTAAATTTTTACTGGCAAAACATCTCACATGCAGTGGATATCCAGGCTCGACTCACTGATGAATTAAAAGGACCAAACACCCACGGATGTTGTCGGCTCACATAGACCAGAGACGTGCACATGGCTTTCACTCATATAGTCGACAGTTTGGTTTCAGCAGTGGCTTCAGCCCACCTGGTGTGGGCGCACTTCTTACAGTGACTACCGATGCCAGTAAGGTAGCAAAGGGGGCGGTACTCCAACAATCACTGGTAAGCAAGTGCAACCACTCTGGTGTTTCTCCAAAATGCTCTCAAAACCCCAAATGCAGTATCCTGCATTTTACCAAGAACTTTTAGTAATATAGTCTGTACTCCTGGCAAGGACAACCTTTACTCTCTTCTCTATAGCTTGAACACTTAGTTCCAAATCCACTTTACATGGTCCTTATCAACTCAGTGAGTCATCTTTCTAAATGTTGATCACCATCTCTACATCTACATCTACATTTATACTCCGCAAGTCACCCAACGGTGTGTGGCGGAGGGCACTTTACGTGCCACTGTCATTACCTCCCTTTCCTGTTCCAGTCGCGTATGGTTCGCGGGAAGAACGACTGTATGAAAGCCTCCGTGCGCGCTCTAATCTCTCTAATTTTACATTCGTGATCTCCTCGGGAGGTATAAGTAGGGGGAAGCAATATATTCGATACCTCATCCAGAAACACACCATCTCGAAACCTGGCGAGCAAGCTACACCGCGATGCAGAGCGCCTCTCTTGCAGAGTCTGCCACTTGAGTTTGTTAAACATCTCCGTAACGCTATCACGGTTACCAAATAACCCTGTGACGAAACGCGCCGCTGTTCTTTGGATCTTCTCTATCTCCTCTGTCAACCCGATCTAGTACGGATCCCACACTGATGAGCAATACTCAAGTATAGGTCGAACAAGTGTTTTGTAAGTCAACTCCTTTGTTGATGGACTACGTTTTCTAAGGACTCTCCCAATGAATCTCAACCTGGTACCCGCCTTACCAACAATTATTTTATATGATCATTTCACTTCAAATCGTCCTGCACGCATACTCCATCATCTCTCAGATGACTCCATAAGACGCCTGTTCATATCAAGTGCATCAACCACCAAGAGTACTTTCAGCATGACATGGAACAGGTGACAACCTGTTCCATGTCAGAAAGTTTCTTCCTTGCAGTATCACTACCTATCCATGCTGCACCTGCAATAAAGTGCAAGAGTTGTTGAAATGTATTGATGACCTTGTCAAAGCCCCTACTGGAAGACAATATCCCATGAAGCTCATCCAGAAACAGGTCTCCTATGCCATCTCCTGCTGTGACTCTAGTGGACCTCTTAACCATCCACAGAGCAGCATTCCTCTGATCCCCCAGTATTACTCTGGACTGGAAACTATCAACCACATTCTTCTCTAGGGCTTCAACCGTCTCTCGTCATTCCCCAGGATATGGGATATCATGACCAAAACCCATAGTAGTGTTCTGCCACACACCCAACTTACAGTTTGTCCTTGGCCACCTCTATTCCAATCCTGCTCCCAGTTCTGCAGCCAATGTGTCATCATTCCCTTCTGGTAGTCACAAATGTAACACCTGTTCAATAAACCCACCCATCGCATACTACTGCAGTCCAGTCACAGGCATTTCCTACCCAATAAATGACAGGGCCACCTGTGAAATCACCCATGTAATACACCAGGTATGTGCCAATTCCTGTACAGCATACTATGTGGAGATGACAAGATACCAACTGTCAGCTCACTTGAATAGTCACTGCCAAACTACGGCAAACCACAAACTTCACTATTCAGTTGCAAGACAGGCTGCACACCGCAACACAAGTGACTTCAACTGTTGCATCACTATGTGGGCAATTTGGATGCTCCCTTCCAACACAAATTTCTCTGAACTACACATGTGGGAACTGTGTCTCCAGCATATCCCATAATCCCACAATCCCCTTACCTAAACCTCTGCTAACCTGTTTCCCACAGTCTAATCTTACCTTCCCCCACCACTCCCTCCACCCCCCCTCCACCCCACTTACGTATCTCTCTCTCTCTCTCTCTCTTTGGCTCTAGCTCTCCCTATCTCCCTGTCCCCCGTTTCCACTGCTTTCCCTGTCTCTCTCCCCTCTTCCTCTCCACCTTCCTCTGCTGTCCTCCCCCCTTCTAACATTCTATGTCTCTTGCATTCTCGACCCTCTGAACTCCTTTCTTCTTACTGTGCAGCTGCTGAGTCTTCTGTCAAAAGATCTGACCCACTTTATTCCACTATCCCCCTCCCCACCTCGATCAATCCAGGCAACAGCTTTCAATAATCAGTAATCAGTCTCACCGTTGCCATGGGAGTGTGTGTTTAGGGGCTTATACAGTTGTGTTTGTGAATGCCTGTAGAGCTTGAAAACTAGTGTGAATACTGTTTTCTGTTACATATTTCTATGATCCTCAGATCTGTCTGTTATAAGCAAGTTATTCACATTTTCTCATTTCATGCATTTTTCCATCCAGGAATTTTCATTACTGCTATATAGTTTTTGAAATAAAGTGATCTCCTGACAGGTATTTGCTATGTGCCTATATTTCTTGCACAGTACACAATTTTTGGGTTGTAGATAGGTTCCACATGAAAACAGCAAAACAGTTGGAGCCAAGTGTGTAGTAAAAGAATAACTAATTATAATATTGTGCAAACAACAAAGAACTATGTTTTCTGCATTTGCACAACATATGGTAGCTGCAGAACTCAACATGAATGAAACATTCACTACAACTTTTATGTTATTGGATATAACATTTAGAAGTATCATGGTCAATCCCTTCAGTTCTAGATACTGTTAATAAAATTTTAGGTTAATAATTTTCTGTGTAGCTTTTATTTCTCATGATAAAATTCCACTTCATTTTGCACCTCCATCTTTCAGATGGTAATGTATTTTTGTCTATTTCATCCTTCACTCTTCCAATACATAAAATTTAATTTTACTATGGAAATTTTTATGTTATGTTCGCAGTGGTCGCTGGTGTGTGACCGTGCTCAATTGACGAATGTGGCAGAGATGACTTTCCTAACAGGTGTTGCTGTTGGTGGTCTGGTCTCTGGACTGGTATCAGACAAGTAAGTTGTATTTCCCGTAATTTAGTGCTTTAAATAGTAAATGTTTCCCTGTTTAACATGCCATTACAACTATACCTATCCAGTAACGAATGGCTTAGCCTCTGAAAGCTCAAGTTACTGAGTTTTAAATAAGAGCTACTAGATGTATAAATATAGTACAGAAAATTCTGGACCTTAAAGTTATTCCTCAGTATTAATCATTGTAGTCACATGATTGTTAATTATATAGTAACAGGCAAACAACAACCAGATAGCATTATGAGAAAAATAGCAGTAGTGACTTTCTTACTCAGAAAGTTACTTCTCAGCAGCCTATAAGTGTGGAGTGGAGTATGGCAAGTGTTTGGATGTAGGTAAATTTCTCATCTAAACTTTGTGCCGCTATATAAAGGAGAAGATTGAACTGATACTCAAAAAAGTTGTGAAGACAGTTCACAAAAGTACCCAGTGTAGTACAATGAAATTTACTCCTTATGAAAGTAAAAGCTATCTGACCTCTTTTATGACCATGAGATACATGTAACATTTAATCACAGTACCATGGAGGCTGCAAGTTGCCTTTTTTGCCACATGACCACAGTCTTTGTAGTAAAAGAGTTGCCCCACAGAATATTTCCATAATTTAAGTGAGAGTGGAAGAAAGCATAATACAAAGCCTGAAGTTGTTCTGTACTGACACAGTGTTTTAGTTCGATATTAATTACAGAGTGGTTAAAATTAAACTTTTGTTACTTGAGTGAGTCTCGTTAAAAATGAGACAATGAGATTTTAAGGAAACATTTGCATGGATATGAAGAAGAGAAATAAAGAATAAACCATTGAAAGAAACACATTTTAATTTCCACATGAGAGGGTAACATTTGTTAATTGCAGACGATCTTTACATTCCAGGTTACAAACATTACTCAGTGTGATGTTCATCTGCAACCATGACAGCCTGGAACTGCATTAGAGAAACCATTTCCAATTGTTCACAGCATTTTCTGAACAGAGAAACATGGAATGTTCTGTTGTCATGATGCAGCTTGTGCATTACTTGAAGATCACACTTTGTGTCCAGCATTCTCAGCCCTGGCAACAGTAACTTCTTCAACAATTTGTGGTGCAATTGGCTGTAAGCCAATTTGGCAATTCCCAAATCGTCAATTAATTTGAACTACCGAATCATGTTCCTCAACCCCATTGTGGAAGTAAGACCTCTCCATATTGCTTTAATGCAGTGATACTCATGAAGAATAGCAGCACTCTTGCTGTTCTTTTGATAAAACAGTTTTAAGAGTAAAGCCCTGCTGATACTGTCCAGAACAATTCTGACTGTCACCAACTTTAGTGTACATGAATACTCGTGTTTCAACCCTATGTCACTGTACTGGTTCCAGTATAAGTGTTTAATGGCAAGTCATGGCACAATACCACTAACAGTGCAAATCCTGCAGCACACTGTTTGAAAATCATTCCTATGCAGTTTGGGTACCTATACAGTAAATAGTTTTGCATATGCAATGGTTCAAGTAGCAGAAGTTTAATTATAACCACCCTGTAAGTCACATGTGGTAGTTTAATGTTAAATTGATATCTGTGTGCATCCCTTTTCTGTTGTGGGTCCAAATAAATTTCTAGTAGTCTAAAAGATTCAGACTTATTTATCTGCTCACTTAGTTTGTGGAGACAGAAGTATATTGTTTCAGTTTTGTTTTTATATAGTGTTAGTTTATTTATATATTAGCCACTCTGTAGACATATCCACCACTGTCAGTGTTCTCCATTTCACTTCATCTTAATTAGGATTAGTCAGTATGAGAGTTGTATCATCAGCATATATTGCTGTCTGATATGGTGAAGAAATAGGTAGTTTATTCATAAATATATGAAAGACAAAATGGCCCAGGACAGAACCTTATGGTTTTCCTGTAGTAACAAAGATGGCAGTTGACCTACAATTATTTGCACTGACAACTTGTTTCCTATCTATGATATATGATTTGATTAATGATAGTTCATTATCCTTGATTCCGTATTTTTAAAATTTACATATCATGTGATACAGTATGAAATGCTTTGCTTGAATCAAGGAGCATAACACAAACAAAACAATGGCTTTCAAAGTTTTCCAGAATATCTGCAGCCATAGATTTTACAGCTTCAATAGCGGATAGAACAGATCTACAGCCATTCAGTGAAGAAGAGATTAGCTTCTTATTCTGAAAAGTGCTCTTTCATGAAGTGTTCTCTAACCCGATATATTATGGGAATAAGGGCTATTGACCTGGAACTGTTGGGACAGTTTTTATCTCCCTTCTTATAAATTGGGAAAATAATTTTGGTTTTCAAAACATCAAGAAATTTTTTGGCTTCAAACATGCAGTTCATAACATAAGTCAGAGGAGGCACTGTAATGTAAATGATTTATTTTAGGATGTAATTTGAGAAGCCAGAGATATCTTCAATGTGTCAATTATGTAGTTTGGATATAGCTGGTTGTATAATCTTGCAACTAATCTGGCTATAAAATACTGGAACTGATGCTGTCACAGAGTCAGTATGCTTGTGCCATATATACATGACTGACAGCTGTGAACCATGAAGCCTTCTCAGTTGAATGCGGCATCTCTGGTGTCTGTAGACAAGTCAGTGGGCCCATGGCCTCCATTTTTGTAAGAGTTATATTCATTTGTGGGAAAAATGAGAAGTGTAATAATATAGCAATGAATTGTTGTAAAGTTTGATATGAAACTTGGAAAAACTGCTACTAAAATCTATCTTTCACTAAAAGAAGTGTATGATGCAGACTATTTACTATGTATGTTAGCTTTTGAGTGGTTCAAGCATTTCCAAAGTGGCTGAGGAGATGCTGAAGATGACTCATGCCCAGGATGCCATTCAACATAAAAAACAAACAAAAATACTGAAAAACTAGAAAAACTGATTCAATCTGACCATCAGTTGATTATTTGATAAATTTCTGAAACCAATTTAACATGGGAAAAGTTCCAGAGAAACTGATGCTAAAAATTCTCATGATCGAACAAAAAGTTCATGAAAATGTGTGTACTGCACTTTGAATACCACTGAAATTGATCCAAATTTCTTGGAAAGAGTAACATGTGATGAATCTTGGTTTTTCACTTATGATCCAGAAACTAAGCTCCAGTCCATTCACTGGAAGGGCTGAAATTCACTGAGAGCAAAAAAAGCTGGAAAAAGCAAATCAAGATTCAAAGTGATGATGATTTTTCTAACATTCATGGGATTGTATATCTTCACAGGGTTCCTGAAACTCAAGTTATTAACCAGCATTGCTACTTTGAGAATCTAGCTCAACTCTGAGAGAAAATAAGAGAAAAATGACCCAAATTGTGGAAGAACACGTCATGGGTTCTGCATCAAGGCAACACACTTGCCCATTTGTTTTGTCTGTTAAGAGGTTTCTAGTGAACTATGGCATAACAGTGTTACACCATCCAAGTTATTCACCTGACCTAGCACCATGTGAAATTTATTTATTCCTCAAGGTCAAATCTGTATTAAAAGGAACAAGATTTCAGCCTGTTGAAGCAGTGAAAGAGAAAGCAACATGCGCCATGAAGTAGCTCACAGAGGAAGACTTCCGGCACTGTTTCAATCAATGGAAAATTCAGATGAAGCATTGCAGGAACAGAAGACAGAAGTATACTGAGAATGTCACCTTCCTAAGACACAGTCTCTGTACCTTCTACTCTGACTATGTAAGCGTAAACCGGATGTGGTTAAAATTCAAAGAAGTAGTATCGATGGTAGTTGAGAGATATAGACCAAATATATTAATTACAGATGGTACTCTTCCCCTTGGCCCACAAAATCGGTCAGAACATTATTGCAAAAGCAACAAAAAAGCACGCCAAATTTAAAGGAACACAAAATCCCGAAGATTGAGAAAGTTTTACATAATCTCAAAATATAGTGTGAACTTCAATGTGAGATGCTTTTAATAGTTTCCACAATGAAATACTGTCTCAAAATATGGCAGAAAACCCAAAGAGATTCTGGTCATATGTGAAGTACTTCAGTGGGAAGACGCAATCAATACCTGCATTCAGAGGCAACAATAGTGATGTTATTGATGGTGCCACTGTAGCTGAGTTATTAAACACAATTTTCTGAAATTTCTTTACAAAAGAAGATGAAGTAAAAATTCCAAAATTTGAGTCAAAAACAACTGCCAACATGAGTAACTGAGAAGCAGATATCCTTGGTGCAGCGAAACAGCTTAAAACACTTTAAGAAAGATAAGGCTTCTGGTCCAGATTGTATAGCAGTTAGGTTCCTTTCAGAGTATGCTGATACAATAGCTCCATACTTAACAACCATATACAACCACTCACTCATAGAAATATCTGTACCCAAAGACTGCGAAGCTGTACAAATCACACCAATTCCCAAGAAAGCAAATAGGGATAATCAATCATCTAAATTACAGATCCACATCACTAACGTCAATTTGCAGTAGGATTTTGGAACATATACTGTGCTCGAACATTATGAATCATCTAGAAGAAAATGATTTATTGACAAATAGCCAACATGGATTCAGAAAATATTTTTCTTGTGGAACACTAGTAGCTCTTTATTCTACCAAAGTAATGAGCACCATCAACAGGGTATGTCAATTTGATGCCATATTTTTAGATTTTCAGAAGGCTTTTGAAACAATTCTTCACCAGTGATATAGGAAAGATCACAGTTCACAATAATTGATGGAAAGTCATCGAGTAAAACAGAATAACATCAGGCTTTGCCCAAGGAATTGTTATAGGCCCTCTGTTGTTCCTGATTTACATAAATGATTTAGGAGAGAATCTGAGAAGTCCTCTTAGATTGTCTGAAGATGATGCTATCATTTACCCTCATGTAATGTCATCTGATGATCAAAATGAATTGTAAATTGATTTAGACAAAATATCTGTGTAGTGCAAAAAGTGTCAATTGACTCTAAATCGTGAAAGTGTGAAGTTGTCCACATGATGACTAAAAAGAATCCACTAAGTTTCCACTACATGATAAATCACACAAATCTAAAGGATGTAAGCTCAACTAAATACGTAGGGATTACAATTATGAATCATTTAAACTGGAATGATCACACAGATAATGTTGAGGGCTAACCAAACCAAAGACTTTGATTTATTGGCAGAACACTTAAGAAAATGTAACAACTTTACGAAAAAGACTGCCTACACTATGCTTGTCTGCCCTCTTCTGGAGTACTGCTGTACGACATGGGATCCACATCAGATAGGATTGATGGAGGACATCAAAAATGTTCACAGAAGGACAGCTTGTTTTGGATTATCATGAAATAGGGGGGAGAGGGTAATGGATATGATGCTCAAATTGGGGTGGCAGTCATTAAAACAAAGGCATTTTTTGCTGCAGCAGGATCTTCTCCTGAAATTTCAATCACCAGGTTTCTCCTCCAAAAGCAAAAATATTTTGTTGTTGCACACCTCCTTAGAGAGGAATGATCATTGTAATAAAATAAGAAAAATCAAAGCTCACACGAAAAAATTTAAGCATTTGTTCCTCCTGCGCACTGTTTGAGAGTGGAACAGTACAGAAGTAGCTTAAAGGTAATGTAGGCTGATTCTTACAAAGAAGAAAACAGCAACCAGCCACTATTAATACTGCTATTTATTTAAGTAAATAGTGCCGTAACTGGTTTCAAACTGACAAGTTCATCATCAGGTGGCTGTTCACATGATTTGCAAGATACATTTTACATAATCATCAGTTTTCAATTCTTAGTCTTCCACTGTGGCGAAATATTCTTGGTGTGTTGGTGCCCTATGGTAGAAAACAGTTTTAGAAGGGGCCTATGTGAACATAACTGACCTCTAAATGATGAAATACAGAGTAAATAAATTTTATTGACTCTGTATTTTCATAAATATATTACAGGGGTGAAAAAAGTCTGAGGTTTATCCTTTGCATTTCATCATGGTATGCAGATTTTCTCATCTAGCAATTACAAATTATTTCTGGATATCTTTCTAAATGTGAAATGCATTTCCTGATTGTAATGACTTTGCTTTTCATGAAATAAACATTCTGCAACTGGTTTAGTGTCAATTTTTAAAACTGATTTATTCTCCATTTAGTAACTATATTCTCATGTCATTTTGACTCTGCTGTGCTGTTTGTTAAGAAAGTTCAAAGCAGGACGAAGTATCCTCACTCAGAATTTAACAGAGACTTTCTGAAATCGGAAAAGATATACTAATGGATTTAATCTGAAATGAGAAATTTTCTTTGCAGTGTTTCCTGGAGCTGTCCAACTTAATTTATTTGGTGTCAAACAAATATTGAATTTCATTTTTTCTGGTATTTTTATATTAAAAGCAAGTGAGGTACTTTAAGAGCTGATCAAACGTTACCTTTCATATTATCTATTTTAAGAGTTGTTTTTCAACAAGATATACAACATTTTAATTCTTTCTATCCAGATTTGGTCGAAAACGAACATTGATGGTCTCACTTGCACTACAGATAAGTGTGGCAACAGTGATGGCATTCTCTCCTTGGTTTGAACTCTATGTGGTTCTACGTCTAATACTGGGTTTCATTTCTGTGGGAATTGTCTTCAGTGGATTTGTACTATGTGAGTATAATAAAAATTAATTTGGTATTTTACAACTATAAAAACCAATGACAACTTAGTGACTTACACATCCTCAAAATTTTTGAAACACTATGACTTGTAAATTTAATATAGTACAAATTCTAAATTATATTGTTGTTGGGAAAGAGAGGAAAGCAAAGGAGGAATGACCACTCCCTTAAGATGTTTTGTTTGTGTTATTTAAAATTATAATAAATAATTTTTATCTGTAGCTACAAACTCAGATTTCAAGCCCAAAATAGTAATAATTATGTAAGTGCAACCAAACTATGATGTTCAAGAAGGACATATGTAATGCAAAAAAAAGTTAGTGAAAGATACTGAAATACATATTTTATGTTTTAGGAAAATAGATGTAATACGGGAAATATGAAATATGTAGCACGTGAAGCAACACTAAGCTTTAACAGTATAAGGAAACCATTCCACACAATAACTCCAAAGTTTTCAATAAGATTTAATGAACTGAAAACATTACAATTATAGATACATAAGCAGTAACAGCGAAAAACAAAACTTTGAATGAAATGAATTATTTTCCTATAGGCATGGAACTCGTCGGGGGCAAATGGCGTACCATTTCTGGAGTGTCTTACTTATTTCCAGTGCCTTTGGCCTACATAATAATAGCAGGTATTGCGTACCTGGTTCGAGGTTGGAGCAATCTCCAGTTAGCGATTACATTGCCTTCTGTTATTCTGCTTGGTCTGTGGTGGTAAGTAGTGTATTGTGTAGTATCTAAAACTAAAATATATACTCAGTAATACATATAAATTGTAGCTAATGTATCTTAGTGCAGCTATAAAAATTAAATAAGGTACAGTTTGCTTAAAAAATGATTCAATTGTGAAAAAAAGAGATTATTTATCACTTCTGTTTTAATTTACAGTGGATTGCACTAACACACATGCTGTCTGATTTCTTCAAGTACATTGGCACTTTTCTTTCACAAAGTTTCCATGTTGTATCATAAGTGCAACTTTTAATATGGATAAAAATTAATTTTTCTCTCACTGTAGTAGAGAGAATGCTGAGTCAGCAATCTGTATTGGCAGTATCTTAATGAAATAGGCATTTGTGTGAATTTTCATTTGAACTTAAATAGGGTACAGAAAATTCTGGCTGAATGTAAATAATTTAGGAGCAAAGGCAACAACTCAGTGAGGAGACCTTATACATTTAAACCTTGCTGCTGTGACATGGACCTCACCATCGAAAAGCTTGTTGAGCAGTTTAACAAGATCGTCATACTTGACTGATTCGAAGCTAATGTCTGAAGAGACCCTCACATACAGACAACAAACATCTTATTATAAGCAGAACAATGGGCATCCAATTGTGCCCAGTATTCTGAACATTCTGCTTCCTGACTATGGCATGGGAGAAATTTAGCATTGCTTGGTGACAGTAGTAATGACAGTAGCCATACAATGAGCTGCAGACATTCAGTCTGCTGCACCTGAAACTGTACAGTATGAGTTGGACACATTTCCTATGGTCGCTCAGATACACAAAACTCAAAAACAGATATCTGGCAACACTTCTATTTCCTTTCTTGAATATTGCTGTCACCAGTACAACCTTCCAGTCTTTTGGTATAGATCTTTAATTGAGTGAGCTGTTGTTTATGATTGCTATGCTAAGGGGTTGTTGTATTAGCATACTGTGAAAGGAACCTAAGTGGTGTACTATCTGGGCTGGAAGATTTGGCATTATTAAGTAATTTAATCTGCTTCAAGCTTCAGTAAAATGTTGTCAGTCTTGGAGATTGTGTATCATTTTACATTTTCCAAGATTGTGTATCATTTTAAATTTTCCATGCTTTTCTCATTTATTCTGCAACAGTGTTCTGACTTTTTTTTGTGTACCATGGGGGATCAATATCATCTTTTATCCATTAATTTAGCATAAATCTCTTGATTCCCTCTGATACTATTTCTTTGAATTTAAGCCACATCTGGTCTACATTTACATAGTTAGTTGGGAAGGAAATGAGACTGTGTCTGATGATGGCATATGGGAATTTTTATCTACTTTTTTAGATAATACATTTTGGGTTTATTTTGATGGATTTGGATATTGCATTGGTCAGTCCCATTACAATGATCTTGTGATTACTAATCCATGATGCTCCCTATTTGATCATAATTATTTATTGCTAAGAGGTCAAGTGTGTTTTTACAACCACCTCTCCAATGGGCTCCTGAACTAACTGTTCAAAATAATTTTCGAAGCAAGCATTTAGTACAATTTCTGACAATAGTTTATACCTACCACTGGCTTTGGACATGTATTTGTATCAAGGGTAGATTACAGTCATCACCTAACTATAAATATATGAGCTGCACGCTTATTTGATATTATACTCAATTTTCCTTTGAATTGTTCAGTAACAATCATCTGAGTCCGGGGCAGCGGTGGTGGTGGTGGTGGTAGGGGGGGGGGGGGGGGGGGGGAGGTGGATGGGAGTTGATAAAAGGAACCAATTATTAACTTATTCTGGTTGTCAAGTATAATCACTACCAATACTAACTCACAACAGGAACTATCTGCCTCAATTTTACTACAAGATAAACTACCTATAACAGCAACAAACATGCCACCACCAATTGTATTTAATCTGTCCTTTCCAAACATGGCTAGGTTCTTTGCAAAAAATTTTGGCTGAACTTATCTCTGGCTTTAGCCAGGTTTTGGTACCTACAATGATTTGAACTTCAGTGCTTTCTTTTAGCGTCTGCAGTTCTGGTTCTTTCCCAACATGGCTATGACAATTTACAACAATAATATGGATTGTTTTTAAGACTACCCTATTCCTGTATTTGTCCTGCACCATTTGAGACTGAAAGCCTTACTGTACTTACCCAAGACCTTGTAACCTAAAAAACCATCCAGTCCATTCCATATAGCCTCTGCTACCGTTGTAGCCAAGCCACCTCCTGTGTGTAGTGGACCCCTTGCCTAAGAAAAGAAAACCAAAGCCCCACCACCCTATGGTGCAAGTTGAGAAATCTGCGACCTACATGGTCACAGAACCATCTGAGCCTCGTACTCAGATCCTTCACTTGGCTTTGTATGAAAGGTCCACAGTCAGATCAGTCATCGATGCTAGATATAGTGAACTCTGACTTTGTCTCACAAGCATGATTGGCAGTCTTTACCACTTCAGCTAATAACCTGAAACCACAGAGTATCTCTTCTGATCCAAAGGAGCCCACATTGTTGGTACTGACATGAGCCACTACTGGAAGCTGGCTGTACCCTGTGCTCTTCATGGCATCCAGAGGTGCCCGTTCCACATCTTGAATGATTCCTCCTGGTAAGCTCATTGAGTGCTCACTGGATTTATTCCCCTCTTTGGCAGCCATATCCATAAGGGTCCCATTGCACACCTAACACGAGAGCTCCCACCAACCCTCTGTAAATTTCCTCATTGTGCAAGCCAGAAGGCTTTCTATGGAACAGGCCAAGCAACTGCATCTTGCTCAGGATCTTTGTCTGAATAGCATAAATTCTGTATGCAAGTATGATAAAGTGTTCTAAATGATGATGTAGCATGTTTCTGAGGTGGAACATGGGAACCCGATATTCATATAGTGGGATGTGGGGACCTGCCTATAAACCACACTCAGGCTGGTCAGCACACCGATCCATCATTTTTAATCCACTAGGCAGATTTGATTCAGGGCCAGCATACCTCCACATGCTGGAAGAGGCGCAGTCCCATTAATTCATTTGACCTGTCACTCAACTACAGGTAAGGGGTCATCTTCAATGTGGGCAGTAACAAGAGTAGTCACATTAGTGGATTTATTGGAGGACATGAGGGACATGCTAGATGCACCTTGCATTGCCATCTCAAACACCCACAGTGGTGCCCTTTGGCAACAGTCTCAAGCTGTGTAACTGAAGCCAGCACCACCTGGAGCTGTAGTCAAAGTGTCACTAGCTTAACTTGCCTCCGAACACAGCAATCACAGTCCTTCTCCATACTATAGACAATGGAACTACACATTAGACAGTTATTGAAGTATGGATCTGTGGGTACAAACACGCTGTTGCTGCAGAGATGGGAGTTGCCACCTAGCTAATGAGTTCTACAACAGTAACTGGCTGTTCGCATGAAAACAAGCACCTCTTTCAATACAAACACAAGAAATATACTGTACATAGTTATTAAAACATGAAACTATGGCTACTAGATACACAAACATGCAAGAAATTTAATAATTTAAACTGAAAAGCAAACAGTAAGTCAAAATAAGTTCTTTCTAGTTATTAGAAGCGTTTTACAACTCACAAGGAAATCACTGTGCTCTGAAATGCTGTTGCAAATATGGGAGCTGCTACCCAACCAATGAGTTCTACAGCTGACTGTTCACATGAAAACAAACACCAATAACAGTGAGAGTGAGTCTGAATACCAAGTGAACAATCTGAAAGAAATCTGTGCCATTTATGTTTACTTAGTGTTACACATGTAACTTTAATTTTAATATAAGTCACATATTTTAACCATATCCTTGTACAGAACAGTGTACCTATGTGTGTATCATTTCAATAAATGAAAATGTGTTTGCTCTGTTCACCAGGGTTTTGCCAGAATCTCCATTGTGGCTTCTTGCTCTTGGCCGCAAAGATGAAGTTCTTGTTATTTTGGAGGAAGCAGCTAGATTTAACAAAATGGAATTACCACCACGTGCAGATAAAATTTTACAACAAGTGAGTAATATTTATTTTTGGGGTGTGTGTATTAGTATTTTACAATAAATTAATTTAACAACAGAAACATTTCAGAATATAACATTTAATGTAATTCTGCAATGTGTCTGAAACTTCATGCAGTTGTGTAACCCACATGATAAATACCTATTGAGAGATAAGGTGGTAGAGCATTCAAAGAGGCAGAACTTTATTTCGGGCTTCCTGTTATGTCCTCCATGCTTTTTTAAAAAAAATTAGATTAGGTATAAACTCTTTGTTTCATGGAGCCATTGTACACGCTGTACATCAGCTGTTTGTGTTTATAAATTTATCAATGAAGTAGGAGCTGGCAACAACCATGTCTCTCAGGTTCCTCTTAAACTGAACTTTATTTGTAACTAAATTTTCTATATTTACCAAAAAGTTTTCAGAAATATGTTCTCCTGAACAGTGGTCCCATTTCTGGACTAAAGTAAATGCCTTCAAGTCTGTGTGAATACTGTTATTGTTCTTAGAACTGATTTTGTAAACTCAGCTGTTTATTAGAAAAGTGGACATATTATTTACAACAAAGTTTATTATGAATTCATATACTTATAAGCCTTAGTTAGTATAATCCAGTTGCCTGAACAGGCTTCTGTAGGATCATGGTGAATTCACACCGCAAATGCTTTTGGACTCTGAAAACTTTTGTTTTACTTGAAAAGTTACCCTACATAACATGAAATGAAAATAAATGTCAGACGTTCTCTCTCTCTCTCTCTCTCTCTCTCTCTCTCTCTCTCTCTCTCTCTCTCTCTCTCTCTCCCTCCCTCTCCCTCTCCCTCCCTCCCTCCCTCCCTCTCCCTCTCCCTCTCCCTCCGCCTCCCCCTCCCCCTCGCCACCCATTTTAATAAGAATTTGTGTAAGCATTTCACAGTTCTGTGGTATGCTTTTCTCCTGTAATATCTACTGTCTTTTATTGAAAACAATAACAACAACACACATTTATTTACAATGGTGGTGAGTCAAGCACCGGAATTATACAAGCATGAACCAACATTAGTTGAACAGAAGTCCAGGTTGAATCCAAACACATTCAATGTTCATCTTAGAGCAACACTTAACTGTCCAAGTCTGAGGGTAGAATTTCACCTAGCACAGCTGAAGCACAAAAGAGTGAGGCTGCATTGGCAGCATGCTGCTGGGAACACTCATCCAGCAGTGGTGTTGACATCAAGTGAAACAGGTGTCTCTGCATTGTTTTCTCATGGAGGGTGCAGAATACAAATGTTGACGTCACGGTGTCAGAGTATGTGGGCACACTGCAACACCTCCCAACTAAATTTATTGTCAAGTTGTAAACCCAGGAATTTAACACCATCAGTTTCTATGGCAATGTCCACAAAACTTACTAAAATGGTGCTTGACTTGCTATTTATTGCAGTACTTGTATCATCTGGAGATACACACACTCTACGTCTGACAATGTAACTGATGGAAAGTCATAAACATACACAAAGGAAAAGCAATGGCCAGGGATGAACTCTTGCGGAACACCACTCCTAATATATTCCCAATCTGATGATGACTTATGGCTTAATTCACTGGTATCCTGTACTGACACTCTTTGTTTCCTGTTTGCAAGATACAATTTGAACCATTTTGCAGTACTGCCAGTGACACCATGGTATTCAACTGCCATATATTATTTCTGTTGGTAGTCTGTACAGCATTACTTTAAGTGCATATTTACTGCAGTTTCATCAGTTTTCACCTTTGTTACTCCACCAAAAATGTCCTGTGTCACCTGAATTTCCTTCCCTTATATTTGTGCAGAGTGACTGGACACATTACTTGTTGGTAACACTAATTATTCCAATTTGTATTGATATTGTCTTCACATGAAGGTGATGATGCAAAAGCAGAAGCTTTCCATAGTCTTTACTGAAGACAACCTTTCAGAAATCAAAATGAGTTTTTTTTATGAAGAACATTATTCAACTTGCAATTTTTCTTAATTAAAATTTAGTTACTTTTTGCAGTGAAGCTTTCTGACAATTAAGAAAGCCTGGTACCATATAGATCAAGGTGTTGTCTTTTCAATTAGTCTTTCCTTATAGGCCCACACACTTGAATGATTTCTGAGAATAGTGTGTATGGCAGACTAATGTAAAAATAAGTCTCCTCCACAGAAAATATAAACTAATCAAACTTCACCTTGTGTGGAACCTTGTTTTCAATTCTGTTTGCTTCTGATTGTCATTCTAGTTTATACTACTCTGAGGCAGGGATTATAAAGACGCTGTAGTGACACACTATGGCTATGGAACTAAACAGTAGTGCACTATGTATCAGTTACTACTCCACTTGGTGTTTTCTGTAGTGCTTTCAGGAACTTAAAAATAACTGTGTAGTTATGCCTTTCTGCACATAATAACACTGTCAATGAAAGAACAGTATTTTCAGTATTGTGCATATGATAATTTATAAATGCTTCCAGTAAAAATGGTGCCTTCATTTTTAATTATGGCGTATCTGGTAAGAGGTGGCTGTCTGATCATAAAGGTATAAAATGATGTATTAAAGGTATGTCTGCACAATGCCTCTTTCCTTGTGTGCAGTTGCAGATGCATGGGAATAAAAGGACATCCACAAAAATTTGTGAAAAGAATGCATGTATGCATGGGCATTCTCATGTCCACACATTGCCCCATTGCGCAAGCAATCTGCTATGTATCCCCTCCTTTGCCTGGAAGCTTATGATGTGTTAATTGTGATGAAAAGGTGACACAAAAAGAAAACACAAAAGCAATTGTAGGCAGTGAAGTATCTAAATAAACAGAGGTGTGAGAAATTCAAAGTGACAACAACATTTTGTTTGCAAACTTCAGGAAGAGGTCACACCGAGATTTAGGATTTTTTTGCTTGGGAAACTCCAGCAATAAGGCACACAATAACAGTTTGTTAGCTAGTAACTGGAAGTTTATAACTAGTTGGAGCTATTTATTTCGAATTTCAAAACAAAGCATTTCTGTAATTATTCCCAAAACTGAGACATACTTAAGGGAGGTTCTTTGTCATTATGTGCATGTTAATTAAATTTCAATGCATCATTTGTATTTTGTTCAGTAAAAAATTTGTTTACAGTACTTTAATCATGAAATAGTAGATTATATGTAGATTAACATTCTCAGACTCAACAAATTTGGGAAGTTCACAGTTGCCAGAGGTTGCATTTTCTAATTTTGCATTTTTTTCGTCATCATTGTCCTTCATTTCTATTAACAGTAGTTTCTTGAGGAACTACAAATATCACAACATTTCTTTTGTTCAGATATCAGGCCAGTTATGCTATTAAGTCACCATAGCTCAAATAGTTGTCCACAGTTTTCATATACGCTTTTCAGAAATTTCTAGCTTATTCTTCTCTGTTTTCCTACCTTGAAACTTAATGGCATCTTATTCTTTGCAGTAATATGATCAGAGGCTTTTAGTCTAATTCTTTACACTCAGGGCATTTCATCTCAAATTTGTAGGCAAATAATCTTTAGAAGTGGCATTCCATATGACTTTTCTTTATTTGTAATCATCCATAAATTTAAGCATTCTTCCTTTGTAGTCAACAGACGTTAATGCACATAAACCGCTTCACAGCATAATCTCAACACACTACACAATCAAACATACATGGGCACCATCTGCCTATAATCTGCAAAAAAGTGCAAAGATTCCCACCAAAGATGGCAAGTAATGCACTTTACACATGGTCTCCACTTCTAGGAAATTACACATGGACAAATGCTCATGTGTTGTTGCACTGTTTGAAATTTATGTCTATGTGCAAAGTTGCATCCAAAAAGGCATCGTGTGGATGCAACGGAAAAGCCAGGAAACATATCAGAAAATCTTCTTTCTTTCCCTTTTAATGTATGCATACCTAACATTCCTAATGACCACCACTACTACTACTACCACCACCACCACCACCAATACCACCACCACCACCACCACCACCACCACCACCATGACAACAATAATGATGATGACAACACCAAAAAATGAACTGGTAGATTGGGTGTCTGAGCATTTTTACTTGTTAAACAATTTAACTCAGTGATCGTACTTCTTCCCAAATCTTTTGATGATGTCATCATACTATGTGTCTTAACTTTCAAGTATTCGCAGTATTGGTTTTTTTACTAAGATACAAGCAACAACTGATAATCAATCCTGGGCCATACTATTCCTCAAACACATTTTCACAGATTTAAGACAAGACAAACTCCTTTCAAATGAAGCACTTCTTGCAGGAATGGTTACAATTAGAGAAAGTAGTTCAAAGCTTCTGGGAGAATTTTTTACATTTCATTGTCAGTCATTTTTTTTGTTTGTCTTCCAAACTGACAGAGTGAAGTGTTTTTTTTATTTTGTGAAGAAATTGCAGTCTACAGTTCTACACACAACTGTGACCAATGCACTATATGTTTGTAATAATGAATCCCCACCGTGTACAGGAAAATGCTGAGTATAGGTGGCAAACTGGGTAGCATTGTGTCTATGTGCAAGCAAGCAAGAGCAGTTTATCACAATGTGAAAATCTTGTTTCCAGTTGTGTTTCAATATCACCCAATATCTCAAAGTACACCTGTTCTTATTTTGACATCAGTGGGTTGATAATGTGTTTATCCATCAATCCAACTCTATTCATGGAAGCATCAGTTTGTGAATTAGTCGAGCATTTTGTGGCATTAAAAAAAAAACGCCAATTTAACTCCATTTCTTAAGTTTTTCTTATAATCTATGCATTCTGCGCCAGAATTGTTACAAAACTATGCATAATCATTTTTTTTATATATCAGTAATGTTGAAAAGCAATTCATCCTTTAAAAATTTGTTTTGAAAAACAGGCAGAAGAAGAAAAAAGTCAAAGTCTAGGAAGCTATTTTTGAAATCACAGGCTTCTCTTGTAGTCATTGCACTAGAGTGTAAACCATCAATTATTTAAGACCTCAATTGGCACCAGAAGGTTTTTTTGTAAATTGAAGATATTATTCTGGTATTACAGTTCCATCTTGCTTCACTTTTCAAAGGAATGCATTTACCAACAATACTGTCAAGAATTGTTGTGCATCTGGAAGTCTGGTGGAAGAAAGCAGAAATACTCTGAAACATGAAGAAAAAGGTCCTTACTCATTTTATACAAGAGCAGCTCTGCTGCAAAACTAAATTTAAATGATGAGCAAAACAGTAGGTAAAAAGAGCTTGGGGGACAATACCAAGAACCTTAGCTTCCAGGCCATTTAATTCTCCTGCCAAAATGCAAGCACCATCATAGGTTCAGGCCATTATTTTGTCCTTCGTATCATAATTCTGAAATGCACCGCTTTGCAAAGTGAACACAGTAGTGTGGCTAACATAATGAAAAGCAAGAAAATGTTCTTAAATCTCACCTCAGCAGTCCACCAGCCTAACAAAAATGAAGCATTGTGACTTGTCAGAAATGTCTGCTGCTTCATCCACACTGCAGGCATAAAATGAGGTTGAATGTGTATTATTCAAAAATCAAATCATTTACAATTCAGTCAGTGTATTCTGTATAGTTTTTGAAAATTCCTGGAAATAGCCCATTTTCTTCCAATGTGTGTTCAAATCTTTGTTTCTGTTTAGCACAGATTTAAAAATGGCTCTAAAATTTCTGGGATTCAATAAATATTTTGTCTCATCATGACCTCTGAATGCTACCTCCCTCTCACACAAAAGACTAGTGATATCAACTAGAATTTTTATGATCTCTGTTTGCTTTCACTTCATGGTTGGGGATGGTCATTAAGTAGCTCTGAAAAACTAAACACTTGTTTGGATGGTTCTTGAAATGAAATAAAACTACTTAGGTGATTTTTAGAAGAAACATGACATGCTAAACCATTAGACAGGTTCTTCATATCGTCAAATGCCTCCATAGACCATACAGATTTTCTAGTGCTTAGGAGCAAACATGGCCAGCAGAAGAATTTTCCTTTTGTAGGGCTAGCACATAACCACTTGTGCTGCTCATACCATGTAGATTGTAGTGCCCATGTTTTAAATTTACATTTCTGAAGAAAGCTGGTGTTGGACATTCACTGTTTCATGTCGTTCAGTTTCACCTCTCCTTGAAAATGAAAGCTCTTGCAAGGAAGTAATGATGTCCTCACTCAAAAGTGTTACATCAGTACTTGTATAGGATTCACTACACACAGGATAACTAACATAAGGGAAACCTAGGGCGGTGGTACCACAAGTGGTCTCCCATGGCACAGAGGCACACAGCAGCATGGCTAAGGCAGCCTGTAATTCTTCTCCTGTTTCTAGCAGTGACATAATGGTTACCATGGTAACTGAGCATTTACAGGTGGCCTGGCATGTGTCTGGCCTCCTTGGGATTTGCCATATGCTTTGTGACTCCGTATGCTTTAGATTAGCCTTAAGCTTTCACATTTTGACTTGCTCTCTAGTGCTGGCAATTTAGAAGAAATAACATAAGTTAATGTCTCTCAAGTTTGGCAAAGGTGCATAAATGTTTATTCTAAAAATAATTATTGCTGCAACTACTACTACTTCTACTACAGAAAAGTGAGGAGGCCTGGCCTCCCTTTCCACCTGTGATCACAGACCACTGCTTTGCTGTTGCCATTACAGTTATACCAGTTGAAGTATTTTAGGTAAATGTAGAACAACAACTTAACAATAGTCCTGCCAAAGTTTCAGTGACATTGTAGGATGCTTCTAAAGGAGTTTTTTTTCTATTCATAAGTCTAAAAATAATTGTGAAGAAAAGATTACTCCTGAAAAAGGTTTCTGCAGTCTCACTTAAATAGTGATAAGCTTGTTTTTGAAGATGACATGGAACAATTACTAAGTCAGTCTTCTTGGAAATTATTGTCTTCTTTAGCATACAGCTATTCCATTACAATATATGGTGTTTCTTGATTCACTAATCTGACAGCATGTACAAGATTATTCAGATCTGATAAATGCATCACTGTGTTGCAATCAGTATTGTACATTTTGCCTGTATGATTTATGGAAGAAGAGGGAGATAAATTTTATGGAAATAATCACTCCCAAACACACACACTTATTTCTGTCGGGTATCGGTATAAGTAGTTAGTTTGTTAACTAGGGTATGTACTGTTTATTAATACAAAGAGAAAATGTAATTGTAAGTTTAGGGTAACCTTAATTTTAATCCCGTGATTTTAATCCTGCAAGAAACGGGTTATAAGTAGTCAATAATATTTTTATCTGCTTTGGCATTTGAGTTTTGTTGCTTTCTCAGGTGTGATCAACAAATATCGTCCACAAATGTCACAATTCACTTTCTAGGATATAATGTAAAAAGGGATATGTATCAGATAATTCTGAGTGGAAAGCAAAATGTACACTTGTAGTAGACAGATAATGATAATTGAAAATAATTTCTTGTGTGCACGAGATTTCTACATTTCATAGTAATAATTTCTGAATATGTTTTCAGGGGATACCACAAAAGGAGGGATCTGAGGATGCAAGTGCTGGCTGTCTTGATTTGTTTCGCACCCCTAATCTAAGAAAGAATTCCCTTGTGCTGTATGTTATATGGTTTAGTGTGTACATAGTCTATTATGGTCTGGTGCTGAACTTGGGAAACATTGGTGGAAATGTGTATGTAAATACTGTGCTTTCAGGTACGTAAGGGACCCCTACTCATTTATAATATGTTAGATATGGAAATAACAACTGCTTTATAGTGATTTTTATTCAAGAACGTATGTTTCACAAACTGACTCATTTATATTTCTTATATATAGGTGTAGTTGAGTTGCCTTCCATTGCTATAAGTATTTTGTTCCTACTGAAAATGGGACGCCGATGGCCATTTTGCTTGACATTGCTACTGTCAGGCATTGCCTGTCTACTTACAATTCCAGTACCACTTGGTAAGTGTGTAACATCTGCAAATACCTGTTCATATTTATTCACAATTTGATTTTTAAGTTTTCTTGTTGTTACTGCACAATAGCTTTTAACATTTGAGTTATGGAAGTACATTCAGAATTTAACACTGCATAATGTGATCATCTGACATCAAATTTCCATCTTTCCATATGGTCCCGAGATGCTGACTGCACAAAGTGTAGAACTGAAGAACAGTGAATTTAAAATTTGATGCTAGTGAAGAATGCTTGACATTGTTTAAACAGCTGTCTGAATGAATGGTTTGGACACAGAGGGACTAAATATCAAGACCAGGCAGTCGGAAATTTACAAAGAAAGCTTAATATATGCATTTGGTCATATCATACAGCATAAATAAAGGTTATTAACAAACTTGGAGTGGTTAAAAATTTTCCTAAGAAGAGACACTGACAATGAGGTCCTGTTGACTCAACAGACTATTATCTGTTACAGAAAAATATGTCTCTTGTGGGAATTGTTGTGTCGGTATATGGGCCGACACCGTGAAGTTGAGATGGCTGAAATGGCAAGCTAGACTAACGCTGTAGCCGATAGGGCACGCAAGGCTAACGCAGACGGGCGTGAAGTCTGGAACATGAGAACTTATAAATGAATAAGAAGAAAAGTATGTAGATGCTTATTACTTATCTTTTTATTAGTCCTTGGAATACATCTCTCTTGAATACTCGTAAGCTATAGGCACTGATACAAATGGTGCCTTGCTAGTTCGTAGCCATTAACTTAGCTGATGGCTATTCTGTCTCTCGGCTAATGAGAGAGAAAGGCTTCGTACATCTGGTCGGTAGCTAGGTTCTCGTACAACTGGGCGGTAGCTAGGTTCTCGTACAACTGGGCGAGTGCTCTCTCGTATCACGAGACCTGCCTTGGTGGTGGCGCTAGGTCTGCGATTACACAGTGGCGACACGCGGGTCCGACATGTACTAAATGGACCGCGGCCGATTTAAGCTACCACCTAGCAAGTGTGGTGTCTGGCGGTGACACCACAGGAATAAAGGCTCTGACATTGCACACAGTAGAAATGGATCTTTGAAATTATGGATCTTTACAGGGGAGATGATAATGACTTCTGTAAAGGTGACTTACACAGGAGCTAGTTAGGACTTGCCCCAGTTCATTTATACCAAGAGATAGACACAGGATGCTCCTTAGAAACAAAGCAAACAAACATATTTTGAAAAGGAAACATGCAGAACAGCTGCAATAAGTTCAATATTAAACTTTCTTGCAGATTAAAACCATGTGCCAGACCGTGACACGAACTCGGGACCTGTGCATTTCATGGGCAAGTACTCTACCATCTGAGCTACCCAAGCATGACTCACACCCATCCTGACAGCTGTACTTCTGCCTGTACCTCGTCTCCTATCTTCCAAACTTCACAGAAGCTCTCTTGCGAAACATGCAAAACTAGCACTCCTGGAAGAAAGGAGTGCTAATTCTGCAAGTTTTGCAGGAGAGCTTCTGTGAAGTTTGGATGGTAGGAGACAAGGTACTGGCAGAAGTGAAGCTATGGGGATGGGGTGTGAGTCATGCTTGGGTAGCTCAGATGGTAGAGCACTTGCCCGCTAAAGGAAAAGGTCCCAAGTTCGAGCCATGGTCTGGCACACAGTTTTCATCTGCCAGGAAGTTTCATATCTGTGCACACTCCACTGCAGAGTGAAAATTTCATTCTGGAAATATCCTCCAGGCTGTGGGAAAGCCATGTGTCCAAATTATCCTTTCTTCCAGGTGTGCCAGTTCTGCCAGTTTCTCAGGAGAGCTTCTGTGAAGTTTGGAAGGTAGGAGACAAGGTAGTGGCAGAAGTCAAGCTGTGAGGATGGGGTGTGAGTCGTGCTTGAGTAGCTCAGATGGTAGAGCTTTGCATGCGAAAGGCAAAGGTCCCGAGTTTGAGTCACGGTCTGGCACACAGTTTTAATCTGCCAGGAAGTTTCATATCAGCACACACTCTTCTGCAGGGTGAAAATTTCATTCTGGAAGTTCAGTATTCTTTACCACAATAGCTGTTTCAGCTTCACTGCCATTCTCAATAAACCTGTGAATAGAACATTGATGAAATTATCTGCACATATAGTGGCTGTCCAAGTGAATAATTATACATTGAAATAGTACATTCTTACTTATGTCCATTTTGATTTGATGCCCATACCACATCTCTAGTAAACCTTCAGTGTCTAATTCATAGGTATTACATGATATGTAATAATTATAAATGTATGGAACAAGTTTTGTCACTGATTTGAAAGTTCATTTATTATATAGAATGATTTGACATTTATTTGACAGTTTATTTACTGTGAGGCTATATGTTTACAAAGTATAGTTAGCTACAGAACAATTATGTTATATTTCACTGATTGATTTTTGCTGTGAATTGCACCTTTGGTCTGAGTATATTTTGTTGTTGATACGTACTATTCCTTTTCATGTTCCAGTATGACAATAAAGCTTTCCAGATGATATTTATGTCTAAAGCCTATTTGTTCACTTAGTATTTCATCTGGATAGTCTTTTTTTTATGTATATGGGGTCTGCTTCAAAAATTCCAGAACTTTGTGTACAAAAGTTTTCTGCAGTTACCTTTTACTTGTTGTGCATGGTCTCCTTCAAAATACTCTCCTCCAAAATTGATACAATGCTCTCAACACCATTTCCACTTCCAGAAGTAGTCTTGGTACACCTCTGCTGAATCATATGAAGTGCCATCTGTGAATTTTCTTTTATCTCACCTATCATTGCAAATCTTCATCCTTTCAATGGGGTTTGCAACTTCAAAAATAAAAAAAAATGTCCACAGAGGCCAGGTCTGGACAGTATGGAGGATGAGGCACCACAGTGATTTCGTTTTTTGTGCAATAATCATGGACCAATATTGATGAATGTGTGGGTGCGTTATTGTGATGCAAGAGCCATGATTTGTCTTGCCACATTTCAATTTCCTTCTCAAATTTTCTTGCATGCATCACAACACATCCTGATAGTACCATCAATTAACAGTTTGTTTCTGTGGAACGAATTCTTGATGAACTAAACTTTCAAAGTAGAAGAAAACTATCAGCATGGCTTTGACATTTGATCTGACCTAATGAGCTTTTGTTGGTCTTGGAGAGCTTTCCCTAACCAATTGTGAAGATTGAAACTTGGTCTCAACATTATAACCCTAGACCCACATCTTATCACCAGTTATGATTCTCTTAAGGAACATCTCATTCGCATTTGCGCAATCCAAAAGCTCTTCACGCATTGTGAAGTGAAGGTTTTTATGGTCTTGACTCATGAGCCATGGGATGAACTCAGTGGCAACATGATGCATTCCAAGACGCTGTGTCAGGATTTCTTGACATGATCCAACTGAAATGTTAAATTCTTCTGCAATCTCTAAGACAGTCAGTCTTTGATTTGCAAGCACAATTTTGTTGATGTACCTGACATGAGTATTTAGTAGATGTCAAAGGGCATCCTGAACAACTACTGTCCAGCCATTTTTAAACTGTGTGAACCATTTGTAACACTGAGTATAGCTGAAGCACTCATCATCTCCTGCATCATTTGGTGAGTCTCTGTAAAGGTTTTCTTGAGTTTCATCCAAAATTTGATGCAGGTGTGTTGCTCCTCTAACTGTACCATCTCAAAATCCGCAAACTGTGTGACACAATGTTCTACTCAATACAGCACTGAACAATAACTAAGTGACCTACAACAATGAGACTTCTGGCAGTTACACATTAAACACAGGTGTGTGCAGGGATGCCAATTGCTTCACCCCACCCCACCATTGGTGTGGAATTTTGAAACTTCTGGAATCTTTTTAACAGACCTCATACAGTGCATGATTTTTGATGGTATGCACCGATATGCCATACCAGTACCTCTGACGAAAAAAATCAGAATCACAGATTTTGAGATGGGGGTATGACAGAACTTTTTCTGTGGTTGAATTGACGTAAAACTATGCCTACTGGTTGTGAGACTAGACTCTACTACATCTAGACATACACAGTGGTGAACAGTGAGTGAGGGCTGTGGCCAGCTGACTCTTCTTACCCTTCCCTGCCTAGTCCGTCACTGTGCACGAGCACCACTATATTGCCATATGTCACTTCAGTCACTTTATTCAATTCAACTTGGTTTGGTGTGCCAAGTGCCTGCTCCACCTGTCTCTGTTCTGTTGTGCTTGCTCAGTTATCTTGAGTAACATTCTAAAACCAAACTGCATAATTTTTTTGTTTATCATGTACAATGGATAAAACAATTAGTCATATCAGTAAAAAACTTAAAAAACAAAAACTATTGAATGAAGCTGAAAAATGCCCACCAAGCTCATAGGAACAGTTCAAATGGAGTCACCATTGCCTGCCTGATCCAGCATCATTTCATCTTCTTCTACTGATGGTGTCAACGAGGATGATCAACAGTGGCCAGACTGAGAAATATTGATAGCTTCTGAATTTTTGTCTTGGTGGTTCTGTATAAAAAGAACAATGCCATTGTGTGTGCTCAGGGAACAGGAGAAATATTGATAGCTTCTGAATTTTTGTCTTGGTGGTTCTGTATAAAAAGAACAATACCATTGTGTGTGCTCAGGGAACAGGAGAAACGTTGATGCCTTCTTCTGTCCTGTGTAATAGCTGCATTCCAGCAACAACTTCTCTTGCAATTTGTCTTATAGATGTTTTTGCTTTAAGTGCAGGGAAGTCATTGATGATAATTATATCAATGGATACACTTTAGACAGTTTATCTTAATGTGCCCAGTAGTTCACAGCTATGACAAATTGCTTCAACAATAGCTACATGCACAGTGAAAATATTTCCCTTAAATGGCACTTTATTAAAATCTTCAAAGTTGTGTAGTATATAAAAAAGATTTTAAGCAATTATGGTCATGTATCTTGGATCCTGATAGTATTTTGCACATGTGTTCAAGGACATGACCATGTTTAGGCATTTGGTTAATGACTGAGATACTAGATGTGAAAGGAAGCACATTCAGAAAGACAATTCATGTGTTTGAATTTTGGAGATGCCTGAGTGGCATGAAGGTCCCATTAATTGTTATGCAGCCTTCTTGCAGTAAGTTAGCAATATGTTTAAGAAAAATACAGATGTTGGCACATACAATTCAAGCACAGTGTACAATATTTGAACCAGATGTTTTACCTTAAACATTCATTCATGATGCTGTTTCTGGTGGGATAGTGTTGTCAAGGATGATGTATGAGTGGCGACATGTTGCTGCAATGTCAGCAGTGACTACACACCCACAGAGGTATTACCTGCATGCTCCATCAGTGCTTTGATCTTATTGTTGGTCAGTGAATGAAGTGCCACCACATAACTGGTCACAGAACTAGCTTTGGCTGGCTAATAATCTTGTTGGTTCCTTTCATTTCAAAATAATTTCTTAATAGAAATATCATGATCAACTACATAAACACTTTTATGCATACACCAACAACACACAAGTTGAAATGCAATTGCAGTAAATGAACAAACAAGGCACAAAAAGAAAATCACAGTTGCTTAATCTAGGAAAATAGACACATCTGTTTACTTCTGTAGCCACCACACAAATCATAGTGGTTGATTCAACAGGCTGTTACATCAAACACTGTACAAAAATGTTAAACAATGGAAAGTCCATGATGAAATAACAACACTAATCACCACATAGAGGAGAAATTGAGTTGCAAGACAGATAGGTGCAGTAATAGAAAATGCTAGAAAGATTTCAACTTTCGGACATAGTCCTTTTTCAGAAGTACAAAACTTACGCACCCATGTCACTGTGCCTGTCTGTGACTTAATGCCTCCTCAAAATAATGAATGGCAATCTATCCTTTCCACATTATTGTACAAAACTGCTAATTATTTTTAAAACTGTCTCTAATGGCCTAAGTATATGCTAAGTTCTCAGAGCTCTTGCTGCAAAACATTTGGACTTGAGGGTTCCAGGTTAATAACTACATGGACTGGGGAAGATTCCTGTTGGATGATTGTCTACATAGGGTATAGGAAGTAGGAACATTTCATATTTTGTATTTGTCATATTTAAGTTCATGTATGAAAGATAATTTAAAATGACATTTCTATCCTTAGTGAAAAACATACATAAATGCACGAATTTCTATGAATGTTCTGTTTGTGCATGTCTTAAATTAATGTGACGCAGTTGAAACAAATTTTTTTGTTATTGCTCACCGATAACTCAAAGATGTGCACTATCCAGTTTTATGATTTTTAAATGCTTATGAAAAAATTTATTTGTGTCATAGGTAAAGCGCATCAGGGAGGGAGAGTTCACACAAGACTTATTCTATGTACATTATTTTAAGATGATAAAATTCAGTAAAATTTCTGAAAACTTGTCACTTCATTTTGCTGGTTACATAAGTTACTGCCACTGTAACACAGCATTGTAAAACTGATATGTTATGCCCTTCTTATCACAGTGAAATATTGAACTTTTTCATAGTTTGTACACTGAACTAAGAGAGAACTTATTTACTACTTAATGTAACTGCCACAAACATGAAAACTCACTATTGAAGAATGGCAAAACTGGAGTTTTTCAAACCTTAGAGATCATTGGCAGGAACTAAAACAGTCACTTCAGGTTGTTACTAGAGGTAGCAGAAAAAAAGGCTGTGCTTAGAACTGTGCCCCAAGAGAAAAGACCGAGGAAAGGTGGGAGCTGCTTTTTTACTCGTTTCCCTTTTCCTTTCATTCTCCCCTTCTCCTCCTCATTATTTAACTTCATAGAAGTGTTCTTCTGCTTAACAAGTTATTCTAGTTGCTGCACGTCACGTTCAAATTTCATATATAGGTGTTAAAATTGACATGCATGGATATAGACATAATATAACTTTGGGACAAACACATCATGTTCAATATTGATTGGTTTACTACTGAGGAAGTACAGAAACGGAAGTGTTGACAAGGGGAAGCATGTAACATAAAAGAACTAGATTTTACAGGAGAAGTTAAAAATGTTTGTTGGTATGTAAAAAAGAAGTTTCAATTATATAAACTGGCTGTAAAACATAAAAAACTCATGTAAAACAAACTCTTGTGTCACAAACACATGAAACTTTCCCCAGTATTATGAATATACTGGCACAGATTGTAGCTGCACAGCTGTTTATCATAAAACGTATTACAATGGGTCAACATTGGTATGAATATCACTTGTTGCATATCCAAAAATGTGTGAAGATGGCACTTGATGGCATTCAGGATTTACTGTTCTCATATTTAAAGATTTTTGTGGCTTTTCTGCTTTATGTACATATATTCTTTTGCTACCTGTACATCTTAGCTTATCTGGTACATATTGATTTTCTTTTTGGTCATCTTTAGGTCCAACGTTGCATAAGTATCTGAATAGGCTGATGGAAAAAACGCTTCTTGAAATGTTTACTAAACACACAGCAACAGAACCTCTTATTAATGTTTATTGTGTTATGAGTGATCTGACATCTACATTCTGTAGATGTTTAAATCTAGACTTCAGAGTAGTTTAGTTAACTTTTCTCATGAATAATGGCTTACCTTATGTCAGGAAAGATGACATGCATTTTGATTAAATGACATCCTATTTTACTATCACAAAATGTATGAGCATAAAAAGAAAATGTCTTTTACTTTAGGTGACTTTTTTCTAAAACTTGCTATAGTGTCTACATCTGAGTTCTTTGATATCTTGACACTTGTAGCCACACTCACAAGTGATTTTTGCTGCATATGATGACAGAGTGTGCCATGAGCGCAACAATTTGTGGTGTTTACAACCAAATAGCTCACTTTGGCCATTTTTCCTTTAAGTTTTAATTCATTAAAAAGCATTATATCACTGTACTCCTCATTTCAAAAGTTTCTGAATGTCATTAAAATGTACACCATTTCATTCATTTTGTTCAAAAACAAACTTACTTGCTTCAGTATCTTGGTTGTTACATGAGTTCATTGAATTAAACATACAACAAAATTATGTGATACTCTGCTTAAAAGTTACTCTTGATCATACTATTGTCCTTTAACATGGAGTTACTTCCTTCTCCATGTATAGATCTTCAAACTTGCTGGACAAACTAAACTACACTGTACAGTGACTTACTCAGAATCAGAATTTTTATTATCCCGTAACATACAAAGTCAAATCACAATTTGATGTACTGGGGACTCATCAACATTACAATTACAATTTGTATATATATGTATTACAAAAACAATATATTAACACTCCAGTTTACTGACTTTACCATGTCACTGGCATGAGTTCTTACTACATTTTCCACCAAAAAAACTTATTTTCAGTTTATTTATTTATTTTTGTTTCAGGCTTTCCCATGTCAACACCTCAATTGTTCTGTCAGCACCCATTTTTGAAGTTAACTGCATATATTTATTACTGGTTAAAAAGATTTCACACAATGAACTATTTCTTGTTTCAGATAAAGATCTGCAATGGGTAACAATTGCCTTAGCAATGGCAGGAAAATTTGCTATATCTTCATCAAATGTGATAATGCCTGTTTTCACTGCAGAACTGTTTCCTACAGTGATAAGAAACCTGGGAGTAGGTGCATCAAATGTATCTGCAGGAATAGCACTCATGCTTGTACCCTATCTATGGAATCTGGTATGTATCTTGTGATGAATTACTTTCAGAAGTACACTTATTATTTAGCTTTTAGGCTACTATTCTCAAGTGACTAGTCTATTTTAGGTGTCATTTGAAGCACTTAAGGTTTGAAAGCTATTATATAGTACACTGCTCAACAGAAGTTTGGAATATTATCGTAAAATGTAGTCTAGAATACTACAGATCTCAATGACCTAGGCACTTCATGCATTACCCAATTAGAGCCTATATACTGGATGATGTTTATACTGGCATACTTTATGGTCATTTCCTAGTCATGTAAACATACCACACAACGGCTTCATATCAACAAGAGCTTCATTCAGTTTGTGTTCAGCTCTAGAGTAGCATGCCATGTACAGTCATACAATACTTTGATAGAACCAGGATAGTGACTTTACTTTCAGCAGTTCAAACACAGCAAGATGCCACTTAAAGTGGTGTGTCCAAGGTGTGGAGAAAGTACAGAGAGATGGTAAATGTAAATGACAGGCCTCACAGTGGTCATCCTTGTATGATGACACCAGTGCTGTATTGCTTCATCCAACTGTCAGCTCACAGGCACCCAACATCAACTGCCAGTAATGTTGGAAATGACTTCTTCTGGGCATCAGGGATTCATATCACAGAATAAAAAGAGCATAGAAGATTTCATTAGGCTGGTCTTTATTCCAGAAGACCGAACCAACGAAATCGAAGGACCTGGGCTCTTGCATATCAACGTTGGATCATTGCAGAATGGAGTAATGTCATGTTTGCTGACAAGACCAGGATAGTTTTGCAACCAGACACTAGACATGTTAGGATCTGGTGAAGTGCTAGATGACACTAGGAATGTTGATATGTTCAGTAGTTCAATGTGTTTGCAGGTGTAAGTGTAATATTCAGGGCAGCAATAATGATGGGATGGCAGGCCCCTCTGATTCCCATCTACATGATTTGATTTGATACGTTTATTCATCTGTACAACAATACAAATTGTATGGATGTTGTCAATTGTGTCTTATGAAATAAAATACATGGGTTCTTACAATGTTTACAATTCAATTCTTATAATTTTTACATGTCAATTCTTACAATATTTATATTTATAACAAATGCTGTTGATTTATATAGGCTTATGTGATATTTGTGTCTACTAAATAGCTATCTATAATTATTCTAAACATTCATTTACCTTGTAACAAATTTTGCTTAATAAATACATTTTTAGCTTTTGGCTAAAGATATGAAGTTCATCTACACCTTTTATTTCCTGTGGCAGTCTGTTGTACAGTTTTAGGTTGTTATATAGCATACTGTTCTGTGTTCTGGATTTGTTTCTCCTGTTTAGGTATAAGTAGTGGCTGGATCTAGTCTCATGGTCATGTATTGAGCTGTTTGTAGCATACAGATGAATATTTTTCCTTACATACATAACAGTCTGAAAAATGTATTCACATGGGACAGTCAGAATTTCTAGTTTTTTTGCATAAATCAGTACAGTGGTCCCTATTTTTGCTATTCCTTATTATGAGTACAGCTCTTTTCTGTACCTTGAAGACAGACTTAATATTCCTATCACTTGTTCCCCAAAACATGATTCCATAATTGAGGACTGAGTGTTGTTGTTGTTGTTGTGGTCTTCAGTCCTGAGACTGGTTTGATGCAGCTCTCCATGCTACTCTATCATGTGCAAGCTTCTTCATCTCCCAGTACCTACTGCAACCTACATCCTTCTGAATCTGCTTAGTGTATTCATCTCTTGGTCTCCCTCTACGATTTTTACCCTCCACACTGCCCTCCAATGCTAAATTTGTGATCCCTTGATGCCTCAAAACATGTCCTACCAACCGATCCCTTCTTCTAGTCAAGTTGTGCCACAAATTTCTCTTCTCCCCAATCCTATTCAGTACCTCCTCATTAGTTACATGATCTACCCACCTTATCTTCAGCATTCTTCTGTAGCACCACATTTCGAAAGCTTCTATTCTCTTCTTGTCCAAACTAGTTATCATCCATGTTTCACTTCCATACATGGCTACACTCCATACAAATACTTTCAGAAACGACTTCCTGACACTTAAATCTATACTCGATGTTAACAAATTTCTCTTCTTCAGAAACGATTTCCTTGCCATTGCCAGTCTACATTTTATATCCTCTCTACTTCGACCATCATCAATTATTTTACTCCCTAAATAGCAAAACTCCTTTACTACTTTAAGTGTCTCATTTCCTAATCTAATTCCCTCAGCATCACCAGATTTAATTTGACTACATTCCATTAACCTCGTTTTGCTTTTGTTGATGTTCATCTTATATACTCCATTCAAGACACTGTCCATTCCGTTCAACTGCTCTTCCAAGTCCTTTGCTGTCTCTGATAGAATTACAATGTCATCGGCAAACCTCAAAGTTTTTACTTCTTCTCCATGAATTTTAATACCTACTCTGAATTTTTCTTTTGTTTCCTTTACTGCTTGCTCAATATACAGATTGAATAGCATCGGGGAGAGGCTACAACCCTGTCTCACTCCTTTCCCAACCACTGCTTCCCTTTCATGCCCCTCGACTCTTATAACTGCCATCTGGTTTCTGTACAAATTGTAAATAGCCTTCCACTCCCTGTATTTTACCCCTGCCACCTTCAGAATTTGAAAGAGAGTATTCCAGTTAATATTGTCAAAAGCTTTCTCTAAGTCTACAAATGCTAGAAACGTAGGTTTGCGTTTTCTTAATCTTTCTTCTAAGATAAGTCGTAAGGTTAGTATTGCCTCACGTGTTCCAACATTTCTACGGAATCCAAACTGATCTTCCCTGAGGTCCGTTTCTACCAGTTTTTCCATTCGTCTGTAAAGAATTCGCGTTAGTATTTTGCAACTGTGACTTATTAAACTGATAGTTCGGTAATTTTCACATCTGTCAACACCTGCTTTCTTTGGGATTGGAATTATTATATTCTTCTTGAAGTCTGAGGGTATTTCGCCTGTCTCATACATCTTGCTCACCAGATGGTAGAGTTTTGTCATGACTGGCTCTCCCAAGGCCATCAGTAGTTCTAATGGAATGTTGTCTACTCCCTGGGCCTTGTTTCGACTCAGGTCTTTCAGTGCTCTGTCAAACTCCTCACGCAGTATCTTATCTCCCATTTCGTCTTCATCTACATCCTCTTCCATTTCCATAATATTGTCCTCAAGTACATCGCCCTTGTATAAACCCTCTATATACTCCTTCCACCTTTCTGCCTTATGTATCCAAAATATGTCATTTTCAGGCGTGAAAATTGCACACAGGTGCAAGTATTCATAGAGCATAACATGCTGTGGCTAGTCTCCTTGATACAACTTTTACATTTTCTCTCCATTTTAACTGACAATCTACCTTCAACCCCAAAAATTTGGTATCCATTACACATTGTATTACATCGTCATTAGTTGATAATTTATCATCATTGTAACTGGAAGTACATACAATTAGTTTTCCATAATTTTAAAGTTACTTTATTTTTCAATGACCACTTGTGAACATCTTTGAGGGCTGCATTAGCCTTTTCTGTCAACTGTATTTGAGTTTAACTGTGATCACTATGTTGCTGTCATCAGCAAATAGTATATTTCCCCGCATCTGATACTCTGCAGAAAATCATTATTGTAAATAATAAAAAGGATTTGACCTAATATGCTACCTAGTGGGATGCCTATATTAATGTTTTTTGGATCTGATAAGTGTTATACTTGAAATCCTTCTGAAGCACATTAAATCTCAATATGCCACATCCGGTTTTCTAGGTAGGACTTAAACCACTTCATAACCACGTCTCTTTTTCCTAGTAACTCTAATTTATCTAATAAAATTATATGGTCCACTGTATGAAATGCCTTTGGTAAGTCCAAGAAGATTCCATTCACATGGTCACCTTCATCCAGTGCCTCAAGAATGACCTATGTCAGCTCTACAATAGCCAATTCTATACCTTTTTTGGGCCTGAAAACTGTGTTGTTGTTTGCAAAGAAGGTTAAACTTATTTAGATACTGCATTAACCTATTGTTCATTACTTATTCAATAATTTTGGAAATGGTGGACAGTAGGGATATTGATCTGCAGTTTTCTACATTTTCCACATCAGCATTTTTAAGTGTGGGCATTACTTTTGCTTGTTTTAGGTGCTCGGGAAAACAGCCAGATTTGAATGATTCATTGATTATTTTTGTTAATGGAGCTTTCATGGAATTTCACATTCTTTAAGGACAAAAGCTGGGATTTCATCTTACCAGTTGATTTTTTATTTTTTAACTACTGTATAAGTTGTGTGACCTGTTTCTCAGTTGCCACATAGAGTGCCATTCAATTTGGTGGGTGGTTCTGGGTGGTTAAGACATACATGTCTGGAAAGTTCTGTTGTAATTTCTTAACAATGCTGTTGAAGTACACATTTACAAAGTTAGCTATTTCTTTTGGGTGGTTCATTTGTCTATTTTTGTTCTTAATTTGTGAATTCAAAAGCTTTTGCCCTGTGTTTGCTGTTTCTGATTTGATAATATTCCAGGTAGCTTTACTTTTGTTTTCTGCCTGCAGTAGTATTTTATGGTTTGTGGGTTTTTTAGCAGCTAGTAGTACTTTTCTGTAGATTTTCTTGTAGTTTTTATAAAACTGCAAAAAGTCTGGCTCAGTCTGTCTATTTTTGATTGAAGCAAGATACCTAGGAGTTTCAGACGATTTTTAATCCCTCTGGTTATCCATATATTTTTTTTCTGAAATTGCAATGGTATAAAAAGTTTTGGGGAATGCTTCCTCAAATTTTAGTCTAAAAATGGACATTAAATTATTATATGTTTTGTTCACATTCGTTTCCACATAGACTTCCTTCCACCCTTCATATTGTATCTTGGTTGAAAATTCATGCAGGTTTGACTTTGAGAAGAGCCTTTTGTATACTTTTAATGTAGGAGGCTTTTCTACACAAAAATTTACTTTTAATATCTAACACAAATGATCTGATAAGGCTAGATCTTGAACATGTGTATAGTATTTTTATCCTGTCTATATCTGTTGCTACATGGTCTGTCAATGTTGAAGATTGATTGGTTACTCTAGTGGGACAGCTTACAAGTGAAGTCATGCCATAACTGTAAAAAAACATTTAAATAGTCATGGCTGACATCATCTGACTTCATTGTATTGATATTGAGATCCCCACAGATGATTATTCCTGTTTTTGAGTGAAATACCTTAGCTAGTTTCTAATTTAGTTTTGAGAAAAAAAATATCCACATCAGCACTCAGTGATCAGTACACACAAATTACCATTAATTTTTACATGTTGTGTTCTGTTACTTCAATAGCTGAGAGTTCAAAATGTTTATCAGCACTCAATGCAGTAAGGTCATTTCTGTCTTTAAATGAAATACCTCTCTTCACATAACTGAACCCCCACTTTTCATAGAGGGTCTACTGTAGAAACAAACACGTTTATATGAGGCTAAGGCTAAATATGAGATTTCATTCCCTTTGTACCAGTGTTCCATAAGATACACAACTGAACTGTCTAATGTTTGTAAATTTACTTCTATTTGCTGAACTTTGTTTTTTATCAATTGTATATTCTGTTGAAGTACTGCTAAACACTTAGTTGTACATACTGTGGTGGCTTCCTCATCTTCATGTTAAAATATTTTTCAGCTGGTGTGGAGGCACTGTGTCCCACCTGCTTGCTACACTGTGCATTTTACTTGCTGTTGTTTCCTTTTCTTCTGGGGGAGTTGCTCCTGATTCATCTATTGTCATTTTTCATGTTGGTTGTGTAGATGTACATGTTGTGACCATTCCCTTTGTCTCTGCAGACATTGGTTCTAGGTCTTTTATTGCTGCTGTTGCTGGTATTGTTACAAATGCTTTCCTGTTGCCACTTACTACTATATCTGTTCCTTCTCTATGTTCTAGCACTGCTACAGCTGGATTCATTAGGCAGGCAGGGCTTTCCATGTCATTTACAGCCTTGCTTGTGCAAGATACTTTGCAGATCTCTTTTGCTGTTGGCAATGCAATGGTGTCATATTTATCACTTCTAGAAAAAAAACACTTGTCATGAGCATTTTGATCCTCTGGCAGATTGGTCCCCAACACCTCCAAGAAGTGCTACAAACAATTGTAAGGCCCTTACAGACTGCTCCCTGACACCTCCAAGAAGTGCTACAAATGATTGTAAGGCCCAACAGATGTGAAGCCGGTGACAGCTTCATCCTAGTTGATGACAATGCAAGACCACACTGTACTCTATCTAGCAGTGTCTCGGTATCTTCAAAGCTGCAACATCACCCAGGTGCATTGGCCAGCACAGTCTCCAGACACGTATGCAATTAAGCATTCATGGGACCTGTTGAAGGTGGCCATTACACAACATGTGAATCCATGTGACAATCTTCAGGACCTCACTGGAGCGGCCATTGTGGGGTGGGGCCTCATACTCCAAGATTAATTGGATGGTCTCATCCACAGCATGCCTTGCAGAGTTGAAGAACTCATCCATGTGTAGGGTGGACATACTCACTACAAAAGACTGATAATAATCATCATGAGATAAAGATTTTGACTGTTTTTGTTTTCAAGATGTACACTTAGGCATGAGCCTGCTTTGTTTTGTGATTTTTTTTTTTTTTTTTTTTTGTAAGCAACCAAAATTGCTCTTGATTTCAGGAAGAATTATGTTTATTTTGTTAATAAGGTATTGTACAAGCCTCAATGGGTGTACTATAAGAAGTCATCGTAGTAAACTCTATATTTCAAACTTCTGTTGAGGTGTGTATATAATGAAATAGTTAACAATGGAAGTATACTTTTTCATAATTCCTGTACTATTGTTGAAAATAATAATTTCTGTACCATATGTGAAAGGTTATTTTTTCTAAACACAATAACTGCAGCATATTTCTTCAATGCACTTGTGACAATTACTTCATATAGAATTTTCTCAGATAAGGGTCTGAGTGGCAGTGTCATAGGAAAGTTGTTGAAATGCTTTTTCAAGATGATGCTGTCACTTGCTGATAACCCATGAAAATTTTCATCAGTTACATTTTTCCTGTGTTCTCATATAATTATTAGTCACATTTAGGAAAACCATGTTTCATCTCCACCATCACAACCTTAGACACACTGTGATACTTTACACCCAATATGTAGTACCTTTCACTTTTTTTGTTGTTGTCAGTGTATGCCATTTGCAGCAGAAATGTGTCAATATCTTAGCAACATAACGTTTATTATATCCAATCACATTGTAAGAACTGTATATTGCACTAACCATCAGGCATAGAAGAGACTCAAAGTCCGTATACAAATGAAAGTTGAATATAACTTGAGTATGAGGCATTGTGCATGAAAATTATAACAGTTTCTGAATATGTGTTTTCATCATTAGGTTACTGTACTATGGAAAGGCATCCTGGATACATAAAAAGTTGGTGACTATATTGATACTGTATCTCCCACCACTTATTGATGATTTTTTTATTATTGAAAAAGAGGAGAAAATTGTGTCATATTAGCAAGGAAAGATGCAAATCAGTGAAAGCTACATTCTGAGGTGCTGACATTTTGTGTGCTGCGTAATACAGTTCTTTAACAAAGGCAAGAGTAAAGATAGCTACTCACTGTAAAGCGTCTAGCTTGCCTCACCCTATTTGTTTGTTGCTGACTGATAAATCAATTTGCATTTTTATATAACTATACTGTGTGTGTGCTAATGAAATGTGCCCAGAGTATGAGGGCCAAACTGAACACTTAGCCGATCTTTGTATAAAGATAAGTATAAAAGCTTTCTACTTATCTAAAAATGTTGCTCCATCATTCTTCAATTGTTCTTGTCACATCTGTTGTCTAGGGAATAATTTATTGCTGCAAGAGGTTCATTGGATTTCTTACGTAATCACTTCTCATCAAAAATGAATCAGCTTTTCTCTTGAAATTACTTTTTTGTTTCCACAGAGAGCCAATTTTTTAATGATATAAAACTTTAAAGATATTGAACAAATCAGGTCATGAAAAATGATAATTATTAGTTTACAGGGTACAAGTCTTATCTAATTTTACTGCAAATGTTAGGTTTTCAATCATGTACATATGAAAAAATTGAGAGAAATATATTGTTTGTGCATTGCAAATGAAGCTTTAACTAAAGTTATTTTGAGTGAGTAATAACACAAAAAAACATGTTACAATACTCAAATACACTACTGTAGTACAAATGACCTGTTGTTATATCCTTCTTGGGGTGTATCTTGCAAGTCAAAATAAATCTAGACAGTGCCCATTACAAATGGAAGAGTTGAGGGGGAAAAAAAGAAAAGAAAAGAAAAAAAAAGAAGGAGAGAGAGAGATAGATTTGGAACATCCATCTTATCTTACAGACTTTCATTCCACTTCTGAGAAAATGAGTGCACAGTTACTTTGTCACAGTGCTGCATCCCAGCATAAGTTGAAGTTCAATGTCCAATGTTTTCTTTCTATCACATCCATTACACTGTGAGTGGCTACTTTAACTCCTTCCCTTGTTTGAATACCATTCAGTATTTTTCATTTGTTCAACACATTCAATGTGTCTGCTTCACCACTTCTGTCACTCTGTTGTTATACTGCATTTGATGACCAGCTGCAGATATCAAAACAAGAAAATACCTCATAATAGTTCTGATACATACCCATCCCATGAAGAAGGGTGAAATCTGTTTTGTGTTTTGCTTGTAAGTTTTAAGTAGAGCTAATTTACAATTTCTTTTCAAGTGACTGCAGTGTTTATACTAAATGTTTACAATGATTAATGGAAGCTGTCCTCATTATGGGATTCATTAATAAAAAAAGCTTTAAATCATCTTCCAGTCTGAGATGGATGATCGTGTCCCAATGGGATTATTGGGTGTGTGTGCTGTAGTTGGGGGTCTCTGTGTCTTGCTGCTGCCAGAAACTGCTGATCGACCCTTGCCAGGAACTCTTGCAGAGGGTGAAGATAATTCAAGGTATGTATACACCTATATATCTTTTATTTCTGTACCTATATTTCTTCCACAACTTACATGCACTGAAATTTGCTGCTAGTTAATGGTCCAAAAGACAGACTTAAATATCCATGATTATACAACTACTGAGTCACAACTGTTTATAGCACTATTAACACGTTGCCTATGGCTAAAATGAGTAAACTACACCCAGAAGCCATGTTAATCAGTTCATACCATTTGATTTGTCATCTCATCTGTAGTCCATCTGTTTCATCATTTTTATTGGTGCTAGTTATCTCATAGTTGGTGTACAGAGTTGAAAGTACAGCTCAGATGCCAACTACAAGATAAATTGTTGTCAATAATCACTCAACAGCTTGTGTATTTTGAAGCATGTTCATCAATACAATCCGTGTCTTTGTTGTAAGAGCATCAGTAACTGTTCTGTAGATGGTTCACTGATATTTATCATTATCTGTGTTCAATTTTCCTCATAAAATGGCTAGAATAAGAGGAAACTGAATGATGTAGAACTTGAACAGTTGATGTATAATGTAGAACTTGAGCAGCTAGTTAACATGAATGAATCAGAATGAGATGAGCTTATGAACGAACTGTCAGATGCTCGAAATCTCTACAAACCATCTTCATGTGAGTATTCAAGTGAGGATTCAGGTGCAGACAACAGCAAATGAAATTAAAATGATGAGTAGTTTGGTCCAGTAACAGGCATGACAAATACCAGTGACGAGTGAGGTGACATTCCTGAAGATCCACCAGTGTTCGTGAGCATCAAGGATGTGGAACTGAAATTATATGAAATTTAGGCATCAATACACTTATTGATCTGTTTTTTTTTTCCAAAGTGTTCCTAATGTCATTATGTGAACAAACACGTCTATATGAGAGCCAGGGAGCAGAAAAACATGGGGGGAGAAGATCAACCATACTCTTGAGATGGAGGGATATGGATGTTGTGGAAATAAAAGTATTTCTGGAGCTATTGCTCCACATGGGATCTTGATGTTTTCCACTGATGGAACATTACTTGAGTACAAGAGCTTTTTACAATGTCACATTCTGGAGGTTTGTTATGAGTAGAAAACTGTTCTCCTGTTATTGAGATACCTACACTTTCAGACACCTCACTGCAGTCCAATGATTGACTCTACAAAATTAGAACAGGTTTGGATGTTTCACTATCGTCACGAGCATTAATTATGTTCCAGACAAGACATTTTGCATTGATGAATCAAGGTTTTATCATGCGGTCATTTGTTTTTCTGGCAGTACATCATGTATACCTATACAAGACTTCAAATGAGCTACAGAATGAGCCTTTTCAGCCAACAGCACAGAATTTCTGACACCTATAATTCTTTCTTAGAAGGAATACTTTCAGAATGACACGTACCAAAATACATCAAGCATTCTTTTCCACACATCTTTCTCAGTGGTAAAGTTTTTCTTATATAAAATGAAGTAATAAATAAGCAGTGAAAGATCTGTATTCTGCTTGTCGTAAGAACACAGTGAGTGAAAAGCTGATGTAAACAGTGTTGATGTTCATCATTGCCTCTTACAGTATACTACATGCAGAGTTGTTGAAAAGAATGCTTCCACTAACTTAGTGTGGACTAATGGAAGCTACTAGTGATTGTGCTTTTTGACAAAACTGGACAGGACATGGCCTTCAAGGTGTTTACCATTGGCAGAGTCGCAGTCATGCCACCTCTCGCTGCTCACAAAGATATCAGCCTGCTGGTCGAGGCAACTCCATGCTGTGACTGCTTTGCGGAAAGGATGGCGTGAAGTGGTGCACCTACTTGCGAGGTCACTGTGGGTGACACTGCAACCAAGATATTGCACATATTTGGCTGGATAGTGGCCATAAACAAACCAGAACAGAGACAAATAAGTTTACATGCTGGGGAAGCCAATGCAGTTGAATCTAGAGGCATTATCTTCCAGTATGAGCATATTTTGTTTTGCTGGTGATATGGTAGAGGAATTGGAATAAGACTCAAACGAAATTGATACTTATGTGATCTGAGGCTTTCCCGGCAAATATGCTGTATCCAAGGTTCTCGGGTGTCCATCCAGATCCGATCACTGAAGTTCCATGATATTTCAGCAAATAACTGTTCTGCCATCGTCAGGTGGTGCTGATGGAATGATCTGTCTGCACTGTGTCCATGGTATTTATATCCGCGAGGTCCCAAGTCGTACCCCGGTGCAGACGGCCAGCGGAGTGACGCATAGTGGGAGGGGAGGGGGGGGGGGGGGAGGTAGCGGGTAGCTCTGCAGCCATGTCCAGTGGTAGGTGCAGTTCACCTCCGTGTGCCGTAGTGGAAGGATCTCGCGTCCGCTCGCATCGTTGCTCTTTGATGGTGTTTAATAATGGTTTCCAGGCCTTGCTAAGTTGAAACCCGGTGTCCCTGTTGATGAGGTTATTTGTTACGCGAATTTCTATGGCCTCCTTGTAGATACTGTCCCTGTAGGCACTTGTGGCCATCAGGATTTTTGTCTCTTCGAATTTCGCTGTGTGCGGTTTAAATGCAGTGTTCTGCTAGGGCCGAATGGCTGGGTTGGTGTAAGTGGGTGTGATGTTCGTGTTCCTTGCATCTGTCCTCGACCGTGTGAACTGTTTGGTCAATTTAGGATTTGCCACAGCTGCACGGGATTTTGTATACGCCCGCTTTCTTAAGGCCTACGTCATCTTTTGCAGTTCCTAGTAGGTCACGAATCTTTGCTGGTGGTCAGAAGACTGTGTCAATCTTGTGGCGCCTTAACAGTCTCCCTATTTTTTATGACACATTGCCAGCAAACGGCAGAAAGGCCTGAGCTTGCTGCTCTTCTTTGGGTTGTTCTTCATCTCAGTTCTTGGGGCACTTCTGTTGTAAGAAGGCCATTTGGATTTGGCAGTTGCCATACCCATTCTTGCAGAACATGGTCTCCAGGTGTTTGAGTTCAGTTGGCAAGTTCAGTTCATCAGAGATTGAGTGTGCTCTATGTACCAAGGTGTTGAGCATTCCATTAAGCTGCACTGGATGGTGACAGCTGGAGGCATGTAGGTACACGTCAGTGTGTGTAGGCTTGCGGTACACACTGTAACCCAGTGAGCCGTCAGACCTAGATTATTCAACTAAGTTAAATATGTGACAACATAACTAATGAACAATATAACAAATTACAATAATTGTTCTTAGAAGAAAATAAATTGAACAATAAACTTTTGTGTCATGTTCCAATGGAGTGGCTGAACAAAATAAACGTTCTTTAACAGGTCATAAGTTACAAAGACATGAGATATACTGTTGAGATTAAGCAGATAAGTGAAGCAGCTGTGATTACAAAAAGTGATTTTTTTATTATGGAAAAAGAGAAGTTATAGTAACTGGAATAAAGGAACGAAATGAGGCATATGAGTAGGAGGGATGATTTACAACATGGCCTGGATGGGATTATCATTAGTATCTGCAATTAGAAGTGATGAGTAAGGAAAATGTGTCTGGTCATTCATTTCTAAGCTTGGGCAGATGGCCAAATTTATTAATTCTAATTATTTCATCTTTCTTCCTTTATGGTTGTCATGTAATATTTCATGTTGCACCTTGTAACTATGGCCTTCTTCAAGCAGGTGATCTGCAAAAGTAGAGTCTCCTTTTCTAAGTTTCCAACTTCTATGGTGTTCCTTCAAGTAATGGTGCATACTGCCTCACCAAATGACCTATATAGAATTTGTCACAATTACAAGTGATTTTGTATCTTCCACAGGCAAAAAGTGTCCAAAAATACTGTGGCTACATTCAGTGAGACTTTTCCTCAATATGGAATTGTGCACCATTTATTGTGTTCTTGGACTGGTGGATTGAGAACAGGGTTCTCTCCTGCTTTTTGTGCATTATGGACTCCACCATGGTAGAAGGGGTGCAATATCTGTGGTGTATTACCTACCAATTCTCGACACTCAGTGACCCATAAACACAATTCAATGATACATCACATAATATCCATCACCATGATTAGAGACAACTTCCAAAATTGAATTACATGCAGTCAGTCAAATAGCATCACCCAATGGCTACCCTCCTATCATGGTAGACTCCATAATGCACAAAAACAGCTGTACTTTCTGCTTTACCCTGTTCTTGACCCACCAGCTCAAGAACACAATAAATGATATACAGTTCCAAATTGAGGAAGAGTCTCTCATCATGTTATGAGCATGGCACTGTTGGACACTTTTCACCCAAAGGTAAAGACAGAACTTCAGTTTTTCAAAATAGTGGAATATCAAAATCACTTGTAATTGTGGTAAATTCTATATAGGTCAGTCTGGCAGGGCAATATGCACCCACTTGAAGGAACACCATAGACGTTGGAAACTTAGAAAAGGAGACTCTACTTTTGCAGGACGCCTGGTAACATTGTTACATATGTCCATCTCCCCAAGCTTAGTACTGAATGACCAGACACAGTTCCCTTACTCATCACTTCTAACCACAGATACCACTCACAATCCCATCTAGGCCTTTTTTAAATCACCCATCTTACTCACATGTCGCACTTTTTCCTTTATTTCAGACACTATAATTTCTCCTGTCCTGTTAAAAAATATACTTCGTATAATCAACAGGTACTCCACTTACCTGCTTAATCTCACTAGCATATCTTGTATGTTTGTATTTAAGGAACTGTTAAAGGCAAGATTATTTTGTTCACCTTCTCCCTTGTAACATGTCACCCAAGATTGTTGTTCAATTTATTTTCTTCTAAGAATGATTTTTGTTGTAATTTGTTATATAGTTCATTAGCTAATGTGTCACATATTTTATCTGAGCTAAATAATCTTACATAGCATTTTCACTGAAATGATTCCTTTCATTTGATTCCTAAATATGATATTAATAAGTTTGATCTTTGGTAATAGAGATACCCTGTAGATGCACTAGTTTAAAATCTTTGATCCTACAAAAATTTCAATGCACCAAATATTTATGTTTGTTCCTGATGATGGAATAACAGTTGAAAACCTGTTTGTGAACATTACACCCATCATGTGTGTTTCATTCATAATATACCAGTCTATAATATATTGTACCGAGAACTGACTGAATGACCAATCAACACATTTGCTTTCATTTTCACAAAATATTCTGTTCTGGAGCCATGCCTTTTGATTTCTCTTTCCCTTTATAAAACACCATTATGAAACAATAATTAACCTTCCCTCAAACATGTTCATAAAAAAGAATACAATGACATGCAACTGTATTAATAAGTCTCACTTGTTTGATTTTCATATATTTTTGTTGCTACTCAAAGACAAATGGATCAAAGCAGGTGGACTTTTACAGGAATATTTTAGTGCTTGTTTATACGAGGTGAAGATCAGCCATTGTGTGATGTCCATGCTGTGCCCCAGAAGGAGAAGCCCTTGTGACTGTTGGTGGAGCTTAAATGCACTAGCAATGTTGTGTGCAACCTCTCAGCAGTCATTAAAATGATTCACACAGGGCATAGCATCTATGTCTTCCACACGTTCTACCGAACTGGTTTGGGTGTGTCCATCCAACTGATTGGCCAGCTCAGAATCTTTATCTTACCAATCATATTATTTGGTTATTTGGTAGCCTATTTCGTTACAGCTCCATAACACCCTCTTGACAATGAAGGTCTCCTCTAAAAACATTCCTATATTATCTCAGGCTATATTTTATTATATATCTCCCTGCAAGTGAAAGCATGTACTGGGTACCAATCTGGCCTGTCTAATCATGCAATGGTGCTTATGGGCTTTACCAAACGAGCATTGCCTCCATTGTTTTAGACTTGCTGAGTGAAGATGTGGACCTAGTGGACAGACTCATATGCTTCCATCTCATATGTTAACTTAAAACTGCCATTGCTACCAAGCCATCCAGAATACACTGCCTGCAACAGTGGATTCAGTTTTGTAGATAATATCAGCCAATTATATGACAAAATTAATTTTCATCATTACTTACAGTCATCATTTGCAGATCTGACCTCAATATGTATTAAACATAAACTTTCATTTATAATGCTAAAAATAGGACTTTTGCTCATAGGTACATAGACTTATTGTTTTAGTGTGAGAAAGCGGCACGAAAAGTTTGTAAAAGCAAAAGTATTTCTGAAATACCTTGTATAAAAAACTGAATCGAAATTTAAAAAGTTATCATAGGAAGACATGTTTTAGATGCTGTTAAATTTAGTAATAGAAGGCATTTAATGCAAGTCAAAGCAAATTATCCCATAAGGATAAAACAGCACCAAGGGATCATTATACTATTCTTGGGCAGGTATAGCTAGAACCAATAGCAAGTATAGTGGGTACTGGGTAAAGGGAGAATTCCAGTGCAAGTTGCTTTATTTGCATTAAGTACAATGCATTTAAAGACTTAATTCTGACTATTAAGCATTCTATGCATTTACACTGTTGAATAAGTAGATGCTTCTCACTCCACTGCATGAGATGGAACAGCGGTTAGGGCACTGGACTCATATTACTGAGAAGTGTGGTTTAAATTCCTGTCTAACCACCCAGATGTAGGTTTTCCATTACCAAGAGAGGTGGCACAGTGGTTAGCACACTGGACTTGCATTTAGGAGGATGATGGTTCAAACCCACATCCAACCATCCAGGTTTAGGTTTTCCGTGATTTCCCTAAATTTCTTCAGGCAAATGCCGGGAAAGTTCTTTTTAAAAGGCACAGCTTACTTCCTTCCCTAATCAGATGGGACTGATGTCCTTACTGTTTGGTTTCCTCCCCCAAATCAACAAACCAACCATGATTTCCCTAAATGGATCAAATTAAATGCAAAGCTAATTTCTTTGAAAAAGGTGACAATCAGTTCCCTTTGCCATCCTTACTCTGTCCAAGTTTGTGCCTCATCTCTAACAATGTCACTGCCAATGGAAGTTAAACCCTGACCTTCATTTTTCTCATTCATTTTACAAACTGATACCCAGGGAGAATTCTCCAGAGGACAATGTGCTTACTTAAGGAAGGCTGTCTCACTGGCAAGAATGAGACAATTTGCCTGTCCCATTGGGACTCAAATCAGTTAATCATCTTGATTTAAATAGAGAAGTCATTGCCTGCAGTAGTTTATTAAAGATAAACTTCCATCTTTTCATAAGTTTTTAAGTGTTCCATGATGCATCAACTAGCACAGTTTGAAATTATGTGCCTTTTCACTGTAGTGCATAGATATTCCTCTCAGTGATACGTTACAAAATGTAGATGTAAACAAATATGAATATTATTATAATTATCAGACTTCCATTACTGGTATTTCACTGTTCATTTTTAATTTCAGCACATTTGATAACTTCTTCTCCTTCTTTTGTGTACCATTTGGTGGCAGGTTGTGCCTGTGATTGTTAAATTACATTCATTATATTATATCAGATGTTTGGAGAAAGGAGGTGAAGTTTGCCCTTTAATGACCTGTTGAAACAGGAGTTATTAAAGACACAGCACTAGACAAGCTGGACATAGATGGGCAGGAAATTTGTTGAGACCTTTTTGAGTGAACCATTACAGCACTTTGTCTAAACCAAATGAGGGGAAGTAATGAAAACCTAAATCACAATGATAAAACAGGAAATCAAATCTTGCAGAATACAAGTCCAATGTTGCATGCTTTCATAATGATAATGAAGAATCCAAACTGATTTCAGGTGAATAGTTGTGAAAGACTACCAGATACCCTAATATAACCAATCCTCAATTGTAAGTTTATTTTTGTAGTTGGGTGTATTTACGTATCAGAACGGACAAGAACGACAAAATGTAGTGCACCAACATAGATATGTTTCTTTTCAAATGATTAAACTTTTGCTTATGTGGTACATTGTTGTCTCTTCTGAAAATCATTTACTATGAATATCATTAACCTGCATCACATACTGAAATCACTACCCTTCTGTACAGAGTTTACTAATTTGTGTTGCCTTGATTGTAATGTAATATTAACTTCATTCGGATTCGTGAACTATAGGCTGCTGACCAACGGTGGCATCATCTTCTGAGAAGGGTTTCACTGACTGTTAGTTTGTCTACATCTAAATGACTACTCTGCAATTCACAATTAAATGTCTGACAGAGGGTTCATTGGATCACCTTCAAGCTATTTCTCTACTATTCCAGTCTTGAACAGTGCGCGGGAAAAACAAGCAATTAAACCTTTCTGTGTGTGCTCTGATTTCTCTTATTTTATGACAATGGTAGTTCCTCTCTATGTAGGTGTGCAGCAACAAAATATTTTTGTATCCAGAGGAGAATTTTCAGAATTTACCATTATCCTGTGCATAATCAAATTTGTAGTAAATTGGTGATTGTGATTTAGTAACTGTATCAGATTTTATAACAAAGTTTTCCCATAAGGAGGAGTGCATTTTATCTGGATTTATCATAAATTAACTCTATTTTCAAGTTTGCTAATAACTATAATTAACCAAAAAAGTTTAAAAAATTAGTTATTTATACTACAAATTTTTCTGTTGCCTTAACAGAAATCTCATTTTCTTCAATTCTCATGCAGAATTAGTACTTTTTTTTTTTTTTTTTAGCCGAACAGATACAAAAGGTAATCAGCAGGCTTAGTTTGAAGTTATTTGTTCACTGTCATGTAATACATTGCACCAGCCACAATGCAGCCCCACTGTGAATGCTGCTCTCAAACACAAGATGAGTTGGTTGGCATTTGTAGGTAGGTGGGAATAACCCTGACTACTGTCAAATAATTGGAATCTGCTGCAAATCAGTTTGTTGGAAGAGCTCCTGAGGGTCATACACCTGTGATACAGGTGTCAAAGTTACCTCAACTACTATCCTCTCCTGTGGATCCCATCTCCTCTACAGGATATACTTGATTGGTCATCATTCATTCAATTGACTCTGAATGGAATTTCAATGGCAGATCCAGGCATTCTGTACAATGTGGACTGGGACCAGGGCAGACCCTGTATGTTATATCAAATCCCACTAACCAAGTTCAGGGTGCTGTCTTTCAGTGAAACTGAACCTCAGCCAGTGGGACTCACTTCACCTGTTTTTGGGAAACCTGTTTTGTCTAGTTTCAAGAGGAGGCAAATGCAAATGGGTAGGGGTCTATTATTTTTCAGAAGTTCAAACTATGGAAAATGATGGCACCCCTTAGGGAAATGTCAGCAATGGACTGGAAAAGACACCAGGTGCACTCAGTATGTATGCCTGGTGGCCTCATTCAGTGTGTTGAAGAGGCTGTTTCGGCAGCCACAGATGGAACAGGGTGCAAGCAACTGCAGAGTGTGGTGCACATTGGAGCAAATGATGCCTGTTGTCTGGGCTCTGAGGTCATATTTTGATCATTCCAGTGACTGGCAGAGAAGGTTGAGAAGACCAGACTTGCGAATGGTGTTTCAACAGAGCTCACCAGCATTGACTCAGAACTAATCATGGCCCTTTCATTCTGAGTCGAGTGGAAGGACTGTACCAAAGACTTCAAAGGTTCTGTGACAAGCTAGGCTGTGACTTCCTGGACTTGCGCCATAGAACTGAGAACTGTAGGGTGCCCCTAAATGGGTCAGGTGTGCACTTCACATCAGAGGCTGCTATCCAAGTAGCTAACTGTGTGTGGTGTGCACACAAGGGTTTTTTTGATTAGGTGACTCTCCATCCAATCCAGGTAATGATAGCTGTAGGAAACTCAGAAGTATCAGTGTCAGCTCTAAAGAAATGCTTTTCACAGGTGAAAGTATGAAAAGCCTAGGTTCAACTGCTGAAGAATTTGCAACAAAAACTTTTTTTCACATTACACAAGAAACTCGAATCTGCCGAGATAGAAATTGAAGCTGCATGTGAGATTGTTTGGGAAAGACTCAGTATCAGGGGAGGGCATAAAATTGTAACTGGGTCCTTCTATTGCTCATTAATCATATTCTGAAGTAACCAAAAACTTTAGAAAAAACTTTAGTTCACTTGTAACTAACTTCCCCAATCACACTGTAATCCTCGGTGGAGACGTTAATCATCCAACAATGAAGTGGAAAAATAATAGAATTGTTAGCGGTGGGTGTGATAAGCCCTCCTTTGAAATATTACTAAATGTCTTCTCTGAAAACTACCTTGAACAGATAATTCAGAACTACACTCATGATGGAAATACATATATTGGATCTAATGACAACAAACAGACTTGACCTCTTTGAGGACATCCATACTGAAACTGCTATCAGTGATCATGACACAGTTGTGGCAACAATGATTACCAAAGTACAAAGCCCAACTAAAACAAGCAGAAAGATATATGTGTTCACAAATCAAACAATGGAAACTCAAGGTAGGACTATCAACAATGTAGGAAAAGACAGATTGCTACTTACTATAAAGAAGACATGTCAAGTTGCAGACAGGCATAATTAAAAAGACACTCACATATAGCTTTCGACCACAGCCTCCATCATTTAAGAGAGACACATAAACAGCTTTCACACACACACACACACACACACACACACACACACACACACACACACACACACACAAGAAAGCACATCTCATGCACACATGACCGACAACTCCAGCATCTCGGGACGGCATTCTAGCCCAAGATGCTGGAGTTGGCGGTCGTTTACTGATGAAGGCTGTGGCCGATAGCTATAGGTGAGTGTCTTTTAATCATACCTGTCTGCAACTTGATGTGTCTTCTTTATGGTTAGTAGCAATCTGTATTTTCCTGCACATTCAGTAAACTAGATAAAAAATCAGTAGTGTCATATCTCAATACAGATCTTGAAACTTTCAGCACAGGGCAGGAGCATGTAGAAGAACTACGGCTCAAGTTTAAAAGAATAGTTGACCATGCAATGGATATATATTTAGTCAGTAGAACAGTTCATAATTGGAGGAACCTTCCATGGGTATACAGTCACCATAAAGAAATGTCTAAAGAAACAGAGACTATGACATAACAGGTGTGAAACAAAACATAGAGCTGTAGATACAGAGATACTGAATGAAATGCATTTGGATGTCAAGAGAGCAGTGTGTTAAGCCTTCAGAGACCTCTGTAGCAGAAGATTGTCAAATTACCTTTCACAAAACTGAAAACAGTTCTGGTTTTATGTAAATGCCGTTAGTGGCACCAAATTTAGTGTCCAGTAAATGAGACAGGAACTGAAACTGAAAGTATCAAAGGAAAAGCTGAAATGCTTAGCTGTGTTTTCAAATGTTCCTTTACAAAGGAAAGTCCAAGAGAGCTGCCCCAATTTAATCCTTGTACCAATGAAAACATGAGTGAAATCAGTATTAGTGTCAGTGGTGTTGACAAACAGCTGAAATCATTAAAATTGAATCAAGCTCCAGGGCCCATTGGAATGCCTATCAAATTCTATATTGAATTTGCAGGTGAGTTAGTCCCTTTTCTAACTATAATCTATCACAAATCCCTAACCACGCCCAGTAGTTGGAAGAAAGCACAGGTAACGACCTTCTACAAGGGTTGTAGAAGTGATCCACAAAACTACCTTCCAATATCCTTGACATTGATTTGTTTTAGAATCTTAGGACTTATTCTGAGCTGATACACAATGAGATACCTTGAACAGAATGATCTCCATCCCAACCAGCATGGCTTCCAAAATCATCAATCATATGAAACTCAACTCGCAGTTTTATCACATAACATAATTAAAATTCTGGATAAAGGCAGTCAGGTAGATGCAGTATTTCTTGATTTCCAAAAAGCATTTGATTCAGTAACACACACATGCTTGTTGTTAAAAGTTTTACCATATGGGGTATCAACTGTAATTTGTGACTGGATTGAAGACCTTTTGGTAGGGAAGACATAGCATGTTATCTTGGTTCGAGAGTCATTATCAGATGTGGAAGTAACTTTGGGTGTGTCCCAGGGAAGTGTACTGGGACCCTTGCTGTTCATGTTGTATATTAACAACCTTGTGGACAATATCAACAGTAATCTCAGACTTTTTGCCGGTGATGCAGTTATCTGTAATGAAGTATTGCCCAAAAGAAGCTGCATAAATATTCAGTAAGATCTTGGTTTGATTTCAAAGTGGTGGAAAGATTTGCAACTTGCTTTAAATGTTCAGAAATGTAAAACTGTGGACCTCACAAAACAAAACAAAAAGACATTGCATTCTATGATTATAATATCAATGGGTGTAACACTTTGTTGGGATATGAAATGGAATGATCAAATAGGCTCAGTTGTGAGTAAAGCTGGTGGTAGACTTCATTTTATTGGTAGAATACTGGGGAAGTACAGTCAGTCTATAAAGGAAATTGCTTAAAAATCACTTGTGTGACCCATTCTAGAACCCTTCTCAAGTATGTGGAACACGTACCAAATAGGATCAGATGGGGACATTAAACGTATACAGAGAAGTGCAACACAAATGATCACAGGTTTGTTTGACCTGTGGGAGAATGTTCCAGTGATGCTGTAGACACTGAATTGGCAGACTCCTGAAGACAGATGTAAAATATCCCAAGAAATCCTATTAACAAAGTTTCAAGAACTGGCTTTCAAAGATGACTCTAGGAATATACTACAACTCCATATGTAATGCTCACTTGGGATCAGAATAATTACAGCACACACAGAGCCATTCAAACAATCATTCTTTCTGTGCTCCATACATGAATGTAATTGGAAGAAACTCTAGAACTCGTACAATGGGATGTACCCTCTGCCATGCACTTTGTAGTTGTTTTCAGAGTATGGATGTAGATGTAGACTGTAGAGAGTTGGTGACTGAAAATATTCTGTCACAGCAAAAAGCACCTTTGTTTTAGGAATTGCCACCCCAACTTGTGTATCATGTTCCTGACGCACTCTCCCCTATTTTGTACTTGTGGAGTGTGTGGTTACCACATTGGTCTCTAGACAAGTGATGCCAGTTTTTGAAAACTAAAGCCACTACATCTTCTCTGAATATCTCTGCAGTTGTCTTTATAAGGCTGAGTGCAGCCTTTACCAGTCCTTTCACTAATTAAAAATCCCCACTATTGTGATAAATCAAACCCGGGTACTTCTTACGGCATTCTGGCATGAGGTGTACATTTTCACATCAAAGTACCTATTTCTTGAAGACCTCTAGCTTTATTCTACTTTCTTCCTTCTGGACTACTTTGTCTAGAAAATTATTCTCTAAATTCATCCTCTCACTGGCCAGTCAAATGCAGATTTCCCTTATGGAAGTCTCTTCAAAAAATGTAAGAAATATGTTAGAATTGGGTTGCCTCCCATAAACTCCTGCTTGTGCGTTGGAAAAATGATTTTCTCTTCTTGTGGGGTTTTGCCAGCTCTGACTAGACAGTATTTCTCTTATTCCTTAGCTCTCATGTCTTCTTGTGAGCTAATTACATTATCTTCAGATGAAGTGAGTTTATTACATTATCTTCAGATGAACTCCCTTAATGCCCATAAATGGAATACCCTTTTTCACCACATAGCTGATGCTGTTTTAGTTTCAGTTACCATGGTATCATCATTAATTCTGAAACTGCAAGAAATGCAAAGTGACTGTTTATGAACACTGTGCAGATACCCCTCATTTTTCACTCATTTTTCTTCCATGATGTTTTACAAGATGCACCAAAAAGCTAATGTGCAATGTCATTATAGTAATTTGACACTGATTTGCAACTGTATCACATGTGGATATCCAGCATGAAACTGTAAGGGAGTTGTGTGTAATATTACATGATTGTGACAGTGAACAGTAAGTGATAATTTATCCATCAGGCCTCTAAACATGTTAGAGCATGTAACAGATGTCTGACACAGATATATTAGTGACCTGAGGGGAGTGTCAGACCAAATTAAATGAAAGTGGTCAGTGGAAGGAGTAATTTAGTTTGTATCAAAATTTTATAGCTCCAGATTTGAAGAACATCATGTCATAATCTTTCCCCTTTTGCTACAGTTTTCAATGTATGTCTTGTGTTATACATTCATGCTTCCATAAGCATTTATCACAATTCTACAGGGCAGAAAGTTTTTCAGGAATACAGGAATGAATATAAGTAAACACTGAACAATCAGTTAGTATTAACAGACTGAAATAAAATAAGCACTATCACAAGTAAAACATAACATCAAATATAAGCTGTAATAGAGTAACTATTAGTTGAAGCAGATATATTTTCTTTTTAATTAGTCTAATATACTACTGAAAATCATAACAGAATGATTTAATTATAATGATGTATACTTTAGTTAGATCATGCTGAACTATTTAATTGTATTTGTTTAATTTTTCTCTTCAGAAGGATGAGCACAGTTGAAAAACAGAGGACAAATAATTCTTCAACAGGCAGCTGCAACAGCTAATACATGAAGTGAAATGGCTGTAATTATTTATGGCCAAAAAACATGCTGTGAGGCATTTTTGCACCTAATACTCACAAGAATAAAGTAGGATTCTGACGAGGTATGATGCGTACCATAACAGTCACAACAGAAAATTATTATTGAGCTGTTACACAAGCAGCAGATTCTGGGCCAACCTTGATGGCATTTCATTAGCCCGTTGTCAATGTTTGTGGGATTGGACGTAGAAGTATCAGATATGTGTCTGTAGAATATGATCAGACATTTTTCTTTCTAAGTGTTCATTTACTTGCACTGAAGTCTATGTTGAAATAGAATACTGTAAATATTACATAAAAGAGAGACTTTAATTTAATGATTGAGACACAATGTAAATACTGATGATGAATAATTAGTGTCCCATGTGTTGTTTGCTGAATACAAAACTGGAAACTACAGGTGCTACGTAACCATGTATTTTTGACGTTATGCAAGATAGACTGCACATGTTTGTTATTGATTAATGTGCTCTGTTAATGAGTTTTTATTTGAACATCAGATGTAAAAGTGTTATGTGAAGACTTCCATGGATTGTTAAGAGTACAAAACATTTTATCCTGTGCTATGTACATTTTTGTCATGCTCATTTGAATAATAAATTTCATGTTTCACTTTAATCAATGTTGTGACTCATATCTGTTGGCAAGAAGGAAGAATAAGATGGATAATCATACACTCAAAATATATGTAATGAAAAGCTGGAAGCAGTTCTGAATGATGACTATACAGCCCCTTATCTTGTTTAAGTATTGTTCTTATACTAATTTGAGAACATTACTTTATTTTCTGGGTTCCTAATACAATAATACATAATCAGTACTAATATGTTACTCATTGAATTGATATTTTGTCTTTTTTTATTTTTGTATTCTGTAAACATCAAGAAGATTTGAGAAGAAAAAGAATGAAAGACTGTAATGAATGATACTATATGTGTGGTATAGCAAGCTGAAAAACCTGACCTGTAATGAAACAAACCACTAATAAATAAATGCTGCTTACTATAGGCTTCCAATGGGAAAATTCTGCAACTTCCAGAAAATTATTCATTTGTACTGGAGCCAATGAGTTATTAATCAAGTACTTACTATATTTACACAAAGAATTGAATGTTATTGCTAAAAGTTAAATACTGAGTATCGTGTGGTTTACAGTTGTTGCCTAAACTTGTGGATGCTTCCATTGCCAGTTTAATAATTTTAAAATCTGTAACTCAGGTGGAGCGGTTTTGATTTGACATCAATTTCTTTTTCATTGTGTATGGTCTGTTGGTTTCATGTCTGTCTGCTCTCATATGATAAAAATTTTTATATTTCTCTCCATTCCATACTTTAAGAAGTATCACAGCATGTGTCACAAATCTTCTCTCTCTTCTGAGGCTATGGCAGTTTTTAAAGATTCCTGTAAAAAGATGCATTTAAGCTACCACAAAAAATTACTGATAAGAAAAAGATCACCAAAAGGAGTTTACAGCCACATAAAGGAAGAAAAAATGTCTACATAGCAATCTCCAAGGACAATAATACAGAAAAGGTGGTGCTCTAGTTCATCCCAAAGTATGTAGAGCAAGAGTAAATGAGTGACTGAAACCAAACTCTTGGCATTCGAGTTACTCATTCAGTAGAATGTTTATTAAGTAAGAGAGAGGCCCGCCCAGTTGGCTGTGCGGTCTAACGCACGGCTTTCAAGGCCAGTGTGTGGATGGTTTTTAGGCGGTTTTCCATCTGCCTCGGCGAATGCAGGCTGGTTCCCCTTATTCTGCCTGAGTTACACTACGTTGGTGATTGCTGCGCAAACAAGTTCTCCATGTACACGTACACCACCATTACTCTACCATGCAAACATAGGGGTTACCCTCATCTGGTGTGAGACATTCCCTGGGGGGGTCCACCGGGGGCCGAACCGCACAATAACCCTGGGTTCGGTGTGGGATGGCGGAGGTGTGAAGTGGACTGCGGTAGTCGTCGTGGAGTTGTGGACCACTGCGGCGGGCACAGAGCCTCTCCCTCGTTTCTAGGTCACCAGTTAACATACAATACAATACAAGAGAGACTAAATATATAGAGCAGCACTGTCAGATGTAAACTCGCAGCAGAAAACTGCATAAATTTGGGGCCAGTGCTCATTTGAATGTCCATTCCAGAACTTGAGATTGGGATTTGAAGACACATCCCCAATAATCCCAAATTATGTAGGCAGATCACAAGGCAGGGAAGAAACTCCTAAAGGAAAGATGCTGCATAAACCTGAGGTAGATAAATTAAAATATGTTGTTATAATGTTCAAAGAATGTATGAAGACAGTTAAGACCTTTCAGATAAATAAAAAGTTCCTTTGTAACCACTTAAGACTCAAGATAATTTACAGAAAAGAAGTGGATGATGCATAACACAACTGCGTACAGCGAGACTACGACAGTACCCATGCAGTTGCTATTTTCGTGGGTATACTTAACGAGACCCCACCTTGGGCGTGATAGTCCCGCTTTCAGGCTGCCTGTCCCATTGTCCCCAGCTAGTGCAAAAATGTATTACTTTTGCAAACAGAGTAAACGATAAATTGATTAGACGTACCCACTACCTGCCTATATTCATTACATTCGAAACGCGCGCTTGACGGTGGCAGCACGGGCAGCGTGGAGAAGAGAGAGCGAGACAGATGCTGCCGTTCAACTCAGCAAACAATCGCATCACACGGGTGCCAACTTCACTTGCGGCAACATTGTTTAGTTTTAGTCCGTATTGGAATGTTGGGGGTTAAGTGCACAATCGAACAACCCATTCAACGTTTTCATGTTTGTGTGTTTGTCACATTAGAAACATGCCTGAAAGTAAGTGTATTTTCAATATTACTCCGTAAAATAAGTTTCCATTTACAAAACAAAGGCGTGGTGCATCAGATGTTACGTGTGAAAAATGTCGTACCGATTTTAGTGTTGGTCATGGTGGTGCCAGCGGTACTGAGAAACAGTTAAAATCGGAAAAAAACATGTTTTCCGATCGCGCTGCTGCTTCCAGCTTGTCAATGCTTGCTTTTTTCGAAAGAATTGATTTGTCGGTTGCGAAGGATTTGGATGTAGCTGCGGTGGAAGGTGCATGGGCGTATCACATGGTTCAAGAAAACCATAGCTTTCGCTCAAATGACTGTGTCTCTACTTCAATTCAAACATGTCTTGAGAAAAAAATTTAGATATACTCGTCCAGAATCCCACGCTATTGTTATAAATGTGCTGGCACCTATGCTGATGGGTGAATTGAAAGAGCCCACTGCACATCTTTACTAACGGATGCTTCTAATCATGGCTCAATAAAATAATTCCCTGTTTTGATTCGATATTTTTTACCATATGAAGGTGTGACATTCAAGAGTTTACAGTTTAGAGAGCAGCCTGGTGAAACATAGGATATTGTTGTCGATTATTTGAAGGATTTAAATAAGAATATTTAATAAGAAGATTTAAATAAGAAAATTGTGGCATTTTGTGGAGACAATACCAACTGCAGTTTTGGAGGAAAGAATAGAGAAGGAAGTAATAATGTTTTTGCAAAATTGAAGTTATCGATCAGAGGGCAACTCGTTGGGACTGGATGTGGAGCCCTTATAGTTCACGCCGCAATCGAAACAGCTACAGGTTGTCTCCCTGTGGGCTTCTAATGTTCACTGTGAAAATTTACTGTTTTATACATCTACAGTTTTCGTACAGAAACTCTTAAAGAGTTCTGTGACTCCAACGACACTGTATCAGAAACTGCTGGGTTACAGCAAAACCAGGTGTCTCGTGTTAATGCTAGCTCTTGAAAGAATTTTATAAATATAACAGCCCTTAAAAAGCTGTTTTCTGAAAATCGGAAAATGCCCAAATATCTTAAAAACGTTTTTCGAAAATACCACTTCTGAATTATGGTTATACTTTTTGCATTCACAGGCAGCGACTTTCAATCAAACGGTGTTAAAAATTGAAGCACAATGCGTATCTGCTATAGAATCTACAAAGAAAATAAGGTGTATCCGGGATAACTTGGCATGTAAATAGAGTTCGCTTTTTATTCCTCACACCGTCCGTAATCTGATAACGAAATTACAAGAAACTGACGCTGTCGTTCCGGGTGTAGAAACTGCGGTGGCTGAATTTTATAAGACTAGCAAAGAATACTTGGATCAGTGGCGTCAGTTCAATGCAGACTTAGAAGTGTTTGGATGGACAACTCTGACTAAAGTATCTACGTGGGAAGAAATACAAAATGTGATGGATTTGCTGATTACACAAGGGTTTCTCAGCAGAGACCAAGATACGGACGTATTCGATGAGTTTTCTCTTATTTCCAACTACGTCAGAGCTGAAAAAATATCAAGCTGGAATGCTAAAAATGTTCCTACTGGAGACAGTTGGGTGGAGTTGTTCACACATTTCCGTGATAACAATCTGAACTGTACGAAATTTCTTATTATTATTGAATACGTTTTATGTGTGCCTGGAAGTAACGCACCTCTCGAAACAGTTTTTTCTTTAATGAATAAGACATGGACAAGCGACAAAACACAGTTAAGTGTCGCAGTTTTGAAAGCCATTTTGTTTACGAAGACTAACATCAGCAAATCATGTGATAAGCTCCACTCCTACTTGAAAATCAAAATGGTTCAAATGGCTCTGATCACTATGGGACTCAACATCTGAGGTCATAAGTCCCCTAGAACTTAGAACTACTTAAACCTAACCAACCTAAGGACATCACACACACATCCATGTCCGAGGCAGGATTCGAACCTGCGACCGTAGCAGTTGCGCGGTTCCAGACTGAAGCGCCTAGAACTGCTCAGCCACACCGACCGGCACTTGAAAATTAGACCCAACATTTTTGAAACTGATTACCTCCATCGACAAATAGAAAGAAATGCGTCTGCAACTGCAATCTGATATTGATTAATTCAAATTATTTATAATTAATATATTCTTATATGTCTTTGTTTTTGAATAAATTATAAATAGTAAAATAAGCTTTTTTCTTAAATTCTGCAAGCGTCCCTCTCTGACAAAAAAAAGATGGTCGCATTAGGTATACCGTACCACAAGTAATTAATCTGCTTAAATTTTTCGCAAACGAGAGCCACCACGATGAACGACTGAAGACTGTGAAACCTGGAACCCAACCTTTCACCACTGTATAGGACTATAGGTGGTTTCGGAAAGTCTATTTCACCATGTCAGTTCTCCCCAGTGCGAACTTATTCGCTGTTACACCTAACACAGCTAACTAGGACTGGCTTCAGTACAAAACTGATGTAAATTATAATAATGATGTGTGACACTGTCAGACTAAACAGCAGAATTAAATTTTATTTTGTATTTCTCATCTATGCAGATCGCAATAGCAATCATTAGCTGCAGGCCTATAGATACGACTGAACACTACGTATCTGGAAAGCAACAGATAAGAAGGGGGAAAAAACACAAAGTGAAAAACTGTTACATCAAAAATACGATGGGGGACCCAAAAGTAACCGGAATCGTAATGCTGCACATCGTGTACTTGTAATAGCAGGTTGCGCCGCCAGAGGGTTGTAGTAGGAGCTCTGCTGAGTCATTCTGCCACGCGGCGTCACCCAACAGTGAAAAGTGTGGTTTCTTTTGCAGTAGTTTGAGTGTGCGTACAGTACAGACGTTACACGAGGAAATGGCTAGTTCTTACGAACAACGTGCGGCAGTAAAATTTTGTTTCTTGCTCGACAAGAACGCAGGAGAAGCTGTTGCGATGATTCAGACAGCCTACAAAGACCATGCTCTTAGTAAAACGCAAGTGTACGAATGGTTTTCTCGGTTTAAAAATGGAGAAATGGTGGTTGAAGATCCGGTCGACCTTCAACTGCTCGAAGCGAAGACAACATCAACAAAATCCGTGATCTCATCTGTGAAGATCGACACAGGACAATCAACTAACTCGAGAACTTGTCCGGGTTGTCCTGGAGCTCAATTCTGCACATCTTGACCATCGATTTGGGGATGCAAAGAGTGGCAATAAAATTCTTGCCGACGCTTCTTACTGGAGATCAAAGGGATCGTCGCGTTCAAGCCTGTCTCGAAATGGAGGACGCGTGCAAAGATGATCCACATCTTTTCAGCAAAATCATTACAGGTGATGAGTCATGGTGCCATGGGTACGATCCATAAAGTAAACAACAGTCATCACAATGGAAGTCACCTGGCTCACCTCGACCAGAAAAAGCTCGACAATTGAAATCGAATGTGAAAACAATGTTGATCTGTATTTTTGACATCAAAGGGATCATACACTCTGAATTTGTCCCTGAAAACCAGACAGTAAACCAACAATTCTATTTAGAGGTTATGAAACGGCTTCGCAGAAGTTTGTCGTGAAAACGTCCGGCTTTGTGGGATTCTGGCGCGTGGTCCTGCATCACGACAACGCTCCCGCGCACACGGCTCTCAGCGATCGCCAGTTTTTGGCCTCGACGAAGACGACTACCTTAACCCACGCGCTCTATTCGCCAGATTTAGCACCCTCGGACTTCTTCCTATTCCCGAGAATGAAAAGCGACTTGAGAGGGAAGCGTTTTGTGGATGTGGAAGACGTAAAACGCAATGTCGTGAAAGTGCTAGCAGGTATCAAAGACGATGAATTTAAAAGGTGCTTCGAACACGGGAATGAACGTTTGGACAAGTGTATTAATGCTAATGGAGAGTACTTCGAAGGATATTAAGGTTGTATTTGAAAACAATAAAGAGCATGTTTCCTAGAAAGGAATTCCAGTTATTTTAGGGCCCCCCATCGTACGTATGCTGAATTTTTCTAGTGTTTAGAATGATGTTGCTGAATCTGAAGACATCTGAAGTAAAAAATATAGAAGTTGTACCGCACCGTTCTGCAACTGATACTGTAATCGGACGGACAGCAAGTCCTCCAATTTCAGCCACACTCTCTTCCAATCAAAGAAAAGTTAAAAGCACAGCAAGCCCTGTCCCGCCTGAGACGCTTTCTTCGAGCTACAGAGAGGAGGAAAATATGTAGTATGCTTATGATGTTACTGCATATTGCAGAAGCCATAAACAAAACGAATGTAAACTGTATTCGAACGAAACTGGTGAATGGCTGAGCAACTTTGATCGAGATTATTTTATTGTGAATGAAAATAGCGAAGTACCATATCTGAACAGTAATTTTTGTCTTCAAAGAAAATATACGAGAAAGAAAACAAACCATGATTATGTCAAGTAATTTTGCTCATAGAAGACATAAACTAAAGAATAAACGTGACAGAGTGTTTATGTTATTCAGAATCTAAAGGGAAAATTCTCTGTTTTTGCAAAGTTAAGGATTCAGCCGGTTCTTCACGGTTTACGAAGGACGTATTAGATGACTGGAAGACGCAAAAATCGTGTTGAAAAGGCACGAAAAAAATGCTCCACATAGGCAAGCTATAATTTCGTTGTTAGTTAAGCAGAAAGGTGGAAGGAGTATATAGAGGGTCTATACAAGGGCGATGTACTTGAGGACAATATTATGGAAATGGAAGAGGATGTATATGAAGATGAAATGGGAGATATGATACTGCGTGAAGAGTTTGACAGAGCACTGAAAGACCTTAGTCGAAACAAGGCCCCGGTTGTAGACGACATTCCGTTAGAACTACTGACGGCCTTGGGAGAGCCAGTCCTGACAAAACTCTACCATCTGGTGAGCAAGATGTGTGAGACAGGCGAAATACCCTCAGACTTCAAGAAGTTGACAGATGTGAAAATTACCGAACTATCAGTTTAATAAGTCACAGCTGCAAAATAGCGAATTCTTTAGAGACGAATGGAAGAACTGGTAAAGCTGACCTCGGGGAAGATCAGTTTGGATTCCGTAGAAATATTGGAACACGTGAGGCAATACTGGCCCTACGACCCTTGTCATGTCGAGGGACATGACAAGGAAGCAGTGCTTGGGAAGGGAGTGAGACAGGGTTGTAGCCTATTCCCGATGTTATTCAATCTGTATATTGAGCAAGCAGTAAAGGAAACAAAAGAAAAATTCGGAGTAGGTATTAAAATCCATGGAGAAGAAGTAAAAACTTTGAGGTTCGCCGATGACATTGTAATTCTGTCAGAGACAGCAAAGGACTTGGAAGAGCAGTTGAACGAAATGGACAGTGTATTGAAAGGAGCATATATGATGAACATCAACAAAAGCAAAACCAAGATAAGAATTAAGTTGGGTGATGCTGAGGGTATTAGATTAGGAAATGAGACACATAAAGTAGTAAATGAGTTTTGCTATTTGGGGAGCAAAATAACTGATCACGATCGAAGTAGAGAGGATATAAAATGTAGACTGGCAATGGCAAGGAAAGCGTTTCTGAAGACGAGAAATTTGTTAACGTCGAGTATAGACTTAAGTGTCAGGAAGTTGTTTCTGAAAGTATTTGTATGGAGTGTAGCCATGTATGGAAGTGAAACATGGGCGATAAATAGTTTTGACAAGAAAAGAATAGAAGCTTTCGAAATGTGGTGCTACAGAAGAATGCTGAAGATTAGGTGGGTAGATCACATAACTAATGAGGAGGTATTGAATAGAATTGGGGAGAAAGAAATTTGTGGCACAACTTGACGAGAAGAAGGGATCGGTTGGTAGGACATGTTCTGACGCATCAAGGGATCACCAATTTAGTATTGGAGGGCAGCGTGGAGGGTGAAAATCGTAGAGGGAGACCGAAAGATGAATACACCAAGTAGATTCAGAAGGACGTAGGTTGCAGCAGATACCGGGAGATGAAGAAGCTTGCACATTATAGAGTAGCATGGAGAGCTGCATCAAACCAGTCTCTGGACTGAAGACCACAACAACAACAGTTCGCAACAACAAGGATGCTGGTGTCGATTCTCAACTTGTGAGTCAAAATGAGTCCGAACAAAAGTATTGGTGGTGGTGGACACTACTACAAGAAATTACTACAGTTATAACGTTTTTAGCAGAACGAGGTCTTGCTTTTAGGGACAGTGATGAAATTCTGGATCACATCACAATGGAAATTATTTAGGTTTTAGAATTAATAGCCAAAATCTACATTTTTCTTGCATGGCTTTTTCATATTCATGCATATAAAGGAAAGGAACATGCATCATATTTGTCAGGAAGCAAATGGGATGAATTTATCCATGTAACGGGATCAAGCATACGGCGCCAAGTCATTTGCGAAATTAAGAAATACAAATATTATTCTGTTTCATTGGATCCTACTCTAGATATCGTGCATCTAGACCAAATGACTCTGATATTGCACTGTGTCCCACCATCTGTACCAGTGGAAAGATTTGCAGGGTTCTGGGACATACGAGGGTTGCCCAGAAAGTAATGCATCGCATTTTTTTCCTCAGTCGAAAAGAATGCTACGAATGCGAAACGTTACGTATGTGTTATTTGTAGTCTCTTGAGTGAGCGCGCCAAGTTCCCGTCACTTCCGACAAATAGCATAGCTGCAGGACAGTTTCAAAATGGCGTCTGTAGGTGATGTACGTTACAAGCAATGTGTCGTCGTAGAATTTTTCACTGCAGAGAAAGAAACTGTGAAAATACTCGCAAACCATTGTGCAAAGTCTGTGGAGCATCTGTTGTCGACAGAAGTACAGTTAGTCTCTGGGCAGGGAGGGTGAGGTCATGAGAAGGCGGTTCGGCGGAGCTCCAAGATTTGCAGCGGTCAGGGAGACCATCAACGGCTGTCACACCTGACATGTTGCAGCGAGCTGATGTTGTCATTCGCGAGGACAGGTGCAATACGGCTCGAGAAGACATTTTGAGGACGATGAGGAGGTGATTCACACAGATTCCGCCACCAGGAAAAGGATTGCTACCGACAGGTCATACACGTCCTTGTTCCGCGCTGGAGGAAAACCACAGAATGGGATGGAGATTACGTGGAAAAATAGGGTGTGTACATAAAACACCATTGTTTCGCGTGTGTAATTCTCATTATGTTCAATAAAGAATTGTTGAAGAAAAAAATGCGATGCATTACTTTCTGGGCAACCCTCATAGATGACTGGACTGCTGAGCAACTAGCCCAAAGTTTACTACATTTTTTAAATGAGTGACATTGATATCAAAGATCGTCGTGGACAAATTTTGAATGGCAATGACATTGAGCTAGTTAGTTAGTTGGTTGCGTGTTCCATTGATCAATCGCACTGTGCGGTAGCCGTTATGATGTGGAACGTGTCAAGTGCACAGGAAATGCACATATGAAACAAGATTTTATATATATATATATATATATATATATATATATATATATATATATATATATATATATATATACATATGTAATACGTTACAAAGTTAAGGATTAATATTTCTCTTATTTACCCCATTACCTTAAATGGCACAACATGCATATACTATATTTATACATTTAGTTATTCCTAGTCAAGAATTCATCTATGGTATGGAAGGAGTTGTCAAGGAGATACGATTTCAATTTATTTTTGAAGCTATTACTTCTGTCTGTCAGACATTTTATTTCATCTGGTAATTTGTCGAAAATTTTTGTAGCAGCATATTTTACCCCTTTCTGCGCCAAAGATAGGCTGAATAAAGGATAGTGTAAGTCTTTCCTTTTTCTGGTATTATAATCATGAATGTCACTGTTGTTTTTAAACTGGTCCATGTTATTGAGAACAAATTGCATTAGTGAGTAAATGTACTGTGAGGCTGTTGTAAGAGTTCCCAATCTTTTAAAAAGATGCCTACAAGATGTGCGAGTATGAACCCCACGCATTATTCTAACCACTTTCTTTTGAGCAGTGAATACTTTTCGTCTAAATGTCGAGTTACTCCAAAATATTATTCCGTATGACATCAGAGAGTGAAAGTATGCAAAGTATGTTAGCTTATTAATTTCTATATCCTCAAAATTGGCAATTATTCTGATTGCAAAAGTTGCTGAACCTAGTCACTTTAGAAGATCCAAAATATGAATTTTTCAATTAAGATTCTCATCTATGTGTACACCCAAAAACTTAGATATCAAAGACTGTCGTGGGTAAAGGTATGACAATACCAGTTCCTGCTTTGCACATTCATTAAATTTTGTTGCCAAGCGCGTTGCAAAGTGCTGTACAGAAACATTTATTTTCTTTGATCTCGTTGAAACCCTCCACGCATTTTTTCCACCTCTACCTATCTATGGGGTTTTCTTTCGAAAGTACTGAAAGTAACAAGAACAAAAATTCAGATTTTGAAAAGGTTGTCGGACGCTAGGTGGTCGGCACGAACAGATGCTGCAATGGCACTTGTGTGGGGTTTTACCCACATCAAACAAGTTTTGTATGCCTATCTAACAAGATGGATCAAAAGGTAAGAGTATCATTATCAGGCTTACGTACTAATTTCGAAGGTGGATAACTTGTAAATGGGAATAATTACTATCGCTTAGACCTAAACCGTAGAAAGCTTACAAACGACCAGTTCTTCATTGAAGTCGTCTGGTCAGAGCCTTAACACATTAAGCTGATCACGTGTAAAAAGGTTGAATAATCACCTTTTGCAGCACGAACCGCTATGAGGCGTGCCGGATGAGAGTCTGTGGTGTCCTGGAACGTACTGACAGGGATGTGGAGCGATACCGAGTCCAGTGCCGTGGACAGGGGCCCTCTCCTGTATCATTCATACCGATCGTTGTAGTAGGTTAGTCTCGGTAGTGACGTCATTTTCGGTTCTTTATCGAAATATCCTATTCAGTAAGCTTCTGAGACCCGTTACCGAACGGTCCTCCCACCGATTTTACGACAATTCTACCGAGAGGTTTTGTATATCGGTGTAGCCCTGTCGATCGGTGAGCTGTGGTTTATGTACACCTATAATTTGTTATTTTAAACATATTTAGCGGTTTTAACTTTCGATGTAGTGGTCGTGTTACTAAAGAATCATCAGAGGACGCATACGGCCGGAAAGTGAGTTCGTAATAGACTATTTTCCTTTGTGAGAAATATGGTTAGGTTAGGTTGTTACTGTGAATGATTATATCCAAAAAAAGAACGTTTTCGGTCAATATTCTCTCAAAATACGTGTTACTTTTATGCAAATAAGAGTTTAAAGATCATTAAATATCAAGACATCGGCTCTGCTTACGTATATTACATGAGTGTGAACTGGCGTTACTAGTGACTTTGTGTACTTTTTCCCACAAATGGTTTAGTTAGTAACTATCGAAACGTGTTTACAGCTTTCAAGTAACAATGGAAAGCAATTATGTGAAGCCTGATATTGGAAACCTTCCAAACTATCACGCATTTATGACTGCACAGAACCGTTTGGCATCAAAGTCAGCCTACATTCCTCTACGCAATAGTACAAGAACTGAGGCCCGTGTTCCTATCGTTGGGCGTGGCCAAGCATGAGATACGAAATGAGGCCGGTTAGCGCATGGATGGGAGCAAAAATTTTTTTCCTCTTCATATAGGTAACACGTGCTGAGACATTGTCATTCGTGGAAGTTAAGATTTTTCTGCAATATTCGTTATTACTTACATCTAAGAGCGCACATCCGCAGTAATGATTTCGTGATTTCTGTGTGTTTAAAACACGAAATATGAAATTGATGCAGATGAAATTGCTGTGAGTGAAACAATCGACAGTGATCTTTATAATTTTTCTTGTCAGAAATAATTCACCATTTTTTCCGAATATGTAGCGATTTCCGAGTATGCGGTTGGACAGGAATCTAAACGCACAACTTAAATTACTGGGAATGTAACTAGCAACAGTCATCTTCATAATCTTGCTTGTCACAAGTATTTATCTGCGACAGAATCCTCAACAACAGCAGACAGACATGAAAGATCTCTGCCGTAATATTTTTAAACTGTAGCACCATATACGAAAAATTTTCATTCATGAGATGCATGTTATAAACTTCGACGAACTGCAGGAGCTCTCGAAAATGCGTATTTTCAATTTTGTTTTCAAGACCGAAATCGTTGACGTATCATACAGGGAAGTGGGCTGCTTAATCATTTGGATCTCTAGGAGCGAGTTATAACCACATTCTGCTTATCTCCTTATTCTTTGAAACTCTCAGAATCAATTTTTCGGGTGTTTTTATACACTCCTGGAAATTGAAATAAGAACACCGTGAATTCATTGTCCCAGGAAGGGGAAACTTTATTGACACATTCCTGGGGTCAGATACATCACATGATCACACTGACAGAACCACAGGCACATAGACACAGGCAACAGAGCATGCACAATGTCGGCACTAGTACAGTGTATATCCACCTTTCGCAGCAATGCAGGCTGCTATTCTCCCATGGAGACGATCGTAGAGATGCTGGATGTAGTCCTGTGGAACGGCTTGCCATGCCATTTCCACCTGGCGCCTCAGTTGGACCAGCGTTCGCGCTGGACGTGGAGACCGCGTGAGACGACGCTTCATCCAGTCCCAAACATGCTCAATGGGGGACAGATCCGGAGATCTTGCTGGCCAGGGTAGTTGACTTACACCTTCTAGAGCACGTTGGGTGGCACGGGATACATGCGGACGTGCATTGTCCTGTTGGAACAGCAAGTTCCTTTGCCGGTCTAGGAATGGTAGAACGATGGGTTCGATGACGGTTTGGATGTACCGTGCACTATTCAGTGTCCCCTCGACGATCACCAGTTGGTGTACGGCCAGTGTAGGAGATCGCTCCCCACACCATGATGCCGGGTGTTGGCCCTGTGTGCCTCGGTCGTATGCAGTCCTGATTGTGGCGCTCACCTGCACGGCGCCAAACACGCATACGACCATCATTCGCACCAAGGCAGAAGCGACTCTCATCGCTGAAGACGACACGTCTCCATTCGTCCCTCCATTCACGCCTGTCGCGACACCACTGGTGGCGGGCTGCACGATGTTGAGGCGTGAGCGGAAGACGGCCTAACGGTGTGCGGGACCGTAGCCCAGCTTCATGGAGACGGTTGCGAATGGTCCTCGCCGATACCCCAGGAGCAACAGTGTCCCTAATTTGCTGGGAAGTGGCGGTGCGGTCCCCTACGGCACTGCGTAGGATCCTACGGTCTTGGCGTGCATCCGTGCGTCGCTGCGGTCCGGTCCCAGGTCGACGGGCACGTGCACCTTCCGCCGACCACTGGCGACAACATCGATGTACTGTGGAGACCTCACGCCCCACGTGTTGAGCAATTCGGCGGTACGTCCACCCGGCCTCCCGCATGCCCACTATACGCCCTCGCTCAAAGTCCGTCAACTGCACATACGGTTCACGTCCACGCTGTCGCGGCATGCTACCAGTGTTACAGACTGCGATGGAGCTCCGTATGCCACGGCAAACTGGCTGACACTGACGGCGGCGGTGCACAAATGCTGCGCAGCTAGCGCCATTCGACGGCCAACACTGCGGTTCCTGGTATGTCCGCTGTGCCGTGCGTGTGATCATTGCTTGTACAGCCCTCTCGCAGTGTCCGGAGCAAGTATGGTGGGTCTGACACACCGGTGTCAATGTGTTCTTTTTTCCATTTCCAGGAGTGTAGATGTGTTAGTACAATGTGGTACTAAACACTGTTCCTAACTCATTTTCCGAAACGTAAAATCCAAAACACGATGTCAGTGTGAATGAGAATAAGATGACATAATGCGGCATTTACGACAATCTGCAGAATACAGTCAAATACGCTATCGTTATTATGCATTCATGGAAACATGCAGCCAGGGAAACTGTAAAAATTTCTATGCAGTTTAGCTGAGAATCATGGAAATGGATATGCTGCACCTGATACTGTTAAGGAGGAGGCAAGAGCGACGAAGGCGGGCACGTCAGCTCGATGGAATGCGGCGTCATGCGTTATGGCAACGGAAACGCAATTTTCGGTGCTTCGAAGAATAGCGCGCCTGTGTCATCTGCTAGCCGCTTTGTTTTCGTAGCGCTGTGCGCGCTGCATTGCGCATGCGCGGATCTGCAGCCTCTTGCTTTTGATTGGCTTGCACGACGTGAACCGACAACAGCGCTTCGGTTCTCTAGACCCGAACGGTATCGCTTCCGTAAAGCACACTGAATAATGCAGTGCTCTGGAGTACCGAAACGATCGGCACAATAGCGGAAAGATACAGAATAGGCACCCTCAACTGAGCTAGACTTCTCGGTTGAGGATCAATGGCGCGAACAGCTCGACCGAGGTGGTCCAACAGATTCTCGGTTGGGTTTAAATTCGGGGACTTTGATGGCCAGAAGTGCGCGGTAAACCCATCCTTCGCTCTTTGAACCACTCACGTGCCTGCGAGCGTGTGGCACTTGGAACTGTCCTGCTCATAGATGCCATTATCCAGAGGAACAACAAACTACATTAGGGATGGACATGGCCCCTAAGGAACGTGTATACTTGGCCTGATCCATTGCGCTTCCTTAATGACGAGATCATCCAACGAATGCGACGAAAACACTCCTTAGCTCATAATGCATGCAGGTTGTTACCTTTCAGATGTTACACGCCGTACACATCAATGACCAACTGTCTGATGAAGCACATCTACATCTACGAGGGTCACTCCAAAAGAAATGCACACTATTTTTTTTAACCTCCATCTTTTATTCTACACTCCTGGAAATGGAAAAAAGAACACATTGACACCGGTGTGTCAGACCCACCATACTTGCTCCGGACACTGCGAGAGGGCTGTACAAGCAATGATCACACGCACGGCACAGCGGACACACCAGGAACCGCGGTGTTGGCCGTCGAATGGCGCTACCTGCGCAGCATTTGTGCACCGCCGCCGTCAGTGTCAGCCAGTTTGCCGTGGCATACGGAGCTCCATCGCAGTCTTTAACACTGGTAGCATGCCGCGACAGCGTGGACGTGAACCGTATGTGCAGTTGACGGACTTTGAGCGAGGGCGTATAGTGGGCATGCGGGAGGCCGGGTGGACGTACCGCCGAATTGCTCAACACGTGGGGCGTGAGGTCTCCACAGTACATCGATGTTGTCGCCAGTGGTCGGAGGAAGGTGCACGTGCCCGTCGACCTGGGACCAGACCGCAGCGACGCACGGATGCACGCCAAGACCGTAGGATCCTACGCAGTGCCGTAGGGGACCGCACCGCCACTTCCCAGCAAATTAGGGACACTGTTGCTCCTGGGGTATCGGCGAGGACCATTCGCAACCGTCTCCATGAAGCTGGGCTACGGTCCCGCACACTGTTAGGCCGTCTTCCGCTCACGCCCCAACATCGTGCAGCCCGCCTCCAGTGGTGTCGCGACAGGCGTGAATGGAGGGACGAATGGAGACGTGTCGTCTTCAGCGATGAGAGTCGCTTCTGCCTTGGTGCCAATGATGGTCGTATGCGTGTTTGGCGCCGTGCAGGTGAGCGCCACAATCAGGACTGCATACGACCGAGGCACACAGGGCCAACACCCGGCATCATGGTGTGGGGAGCGATCTCCTACACTGGCCGTACACCACTGGTGATCGTCGAGGGGACGCTGAATAGTGCACGGTACATTCAAACCGTCATCGAACCCATCGTTCTACCATTCCTAGACCGGCAAGGGAACTTGCTGTTCCAACAGGACAATGCACGTCCGCATGTATCCCGTGCCGCCCAACGTGCTCTAGAAGGTGTACGTCAACTACCCTGGCCAGCAAGATCTCCGGATCTGTCCCCCATTGAGCATGTTTGGGACTGGATGAAGCGTCGTCTCACGCGGTCTGCACGTCCAGCACGAACACTGGTCCAACTGAGGCGCCAGGTGGAAATGGCATGGTAAGCCGTTCCACAGGACTACATCCAGCATCTCTACGATCGTCTCCATGTGAGAATAGCAGCCTGCATTGCTGCGAAAGGTGGATATGCACTGTACTAGTGCCGACATTGTGCATGCTCTGTTGCCTGTGTCTATGCGCCTGTGATTCTGTCAGTGTGATCATGTGATGTATCTGACCCCAGGAATGTGTCAATAAAGTTTCCCCTTCCTGGGACTATTAATTCACGGTGTTCTTATTTCAATTTCCAGGAGTGTACATGTTTGAAAGCTTTACAGTGTGTAGATACATCCTATAGGAACTTTTTTTTAATTTCTCCACATAATTTCAATCACTATCAACTGCCTTATGCCATCTTGGAACCAGCGCCAGTATACCCTCACGGTAAAATTCTGGACCAGCCTGTTGAAGCCACTGTTTGGCAGTGTGCACAAGGGAGTCATCATCTTCAAACCTTGTTCCACGAAGAGAGTCTTTCAGTTTCCCAAAGAGATGATAGTCACATGGAGCCAGGTCAGGACTGTAAGGCGGGTATTTTAGTGTTGTGATCGCGTCCATGGTTTTTTGACTGTCATGTGGTCGTGCATTGTCGTGCAACTGCAAAGCATCCTGCTTTTGCCGATGTGGTCGAACACGACTCAGTCGAGCTTGAAGTTTCTTTAGTGACGTCACATCTGCATCAGAATTTATGGTGGTTCCACTTGGCATGCCGGCCGGTGTGGCCGTGCGGTTCTAGGCGCTTCAGTTTGGAACCGCGTGACCGCTACGGTCGCAGGTTCGAATCCTGCCTTGGGCATGGATGTGTGTGATGTCCTTAGGTTAGTTAGGTTTACGTAGTTCTAAGTTCTAGGGGACTGATGACCATAGATGTTAAGCCCCATAGTGCTCAGAGCCATCTGAACCATTTTGAACTTGGCATGATGTCCACAAGCAAGAATCCTTCTGAATCGAAAAACACTGTAGCCATAACGTTTCCAGCAGAAGGCGTGGTTTTGAATTTTTTTGGTGAAAAATGATGGAGCCATGTTTCATCACCTGTCACAATTCTTCCAAGAAATTCGTCTCCACCATTCTCGTACTGATCCAAAAGTCCACTGCACACCGTTTTTCTTGTTTCTTTGTTAGCCACTGTCAACGTCCTGGGAACCCACCTGGCACAAGCCTTTTTTTAACGCCAACGCTTTCAGTATTCTGCAAACACTTCCTTCCCCTTCCCAACGTAGCGTGACCATTCGTTCACTGTGATGCGTCTGTCAGCAGTCACCAGTTTGTTAACTCTCTGTACATTGTCTGGAGTGTGTGAAGTTCGAGGACAGCCACTGCGAGGACAATCCTCAATATTGCCGTGCCCGCTTTCATCACGTAACCTGCTTGCCCACCGACTATCTGTACTGCGATCGACAGCAGCATCCCCATACACCTTTTTCAACCTCTTGTGGATGTTTCCCACAGTCTCGTTTTCACAGCAGCGGAATTCTGACAGAACGTTGCTTCTGTCGAACGTCAAGTGTAGCAGCCATCTTGAAGACATGCTGTGACGGCGCCACTCACGGGGACAGGTTGAAGGAAGTTTGAAAACAAGTGGGAAGGATGTGTCTACACACTGTAAAACTTTCACACATGCAGATTGAAAACTGTAGATTTACAAAAATAGTGTCTAGCAGAGGGTTCATCGACCCACCTTCACAATCATTCTTTGTTATTCCAATCTCGAATAGCTCCGGAAAAAAGGAAAACCTCTATCTTTCAGTGAGAGCTCTATTTTCCCTTATTTTGTTATGATGGTAGTTTTCCCCTATGTTGGTTGGCGTCAGCAAAATATTTTCGTATTCGGAGGAGAAAGTTGGTGACAGAAATTTTGTGAGAAGATCCCGCCGCAACGAGAAAAGCCTTTATTTTAATGATGTCCACTCCAAATACAAATCGTATACGTGACACTCTCTTCCCTATTTCTCGATAATACAAAACATGCTGCCCTTCTTTGAACTTTCTCGATGAATTCCGTTAATCCTGTCTAATAAGGACCCCACACCGAGCAGCACTACTCCAAAAAGTGGACGGACAAGTGTAGTGTAGGCAGGCTCTTTAGTAATTCTGTTGCATCTTCTAAGTGTTGTGCCAATAAAAAGCAGTCTTTGGTTCACCTTCCCCACAATATTTTCTATGTGTTCTTTCCAATTTAAGTTGTTTGTAATTGTAAATCCTAGGTACTCAGTTGAATTTAGGGCGTTTAGATTTGACTGATATATCGTGTAACCGAAGTTTAACGGATTCCTTTTACCACTTATGTGGATGACCTCACACTTTTCATTTTTAGGGTTAATTGCCAACTTTCACACCATGTGGATATCTTACCTAAATTGTTTTACAATTCGTTTTGATTTCCTGATTACTTTACTAGACGATAAACGACAGCATCATCTGCAAAGAAACGAAGACAGTTGCTCAGATTGTCTTCTAAATCGCTTATGTAGATAAGGAAGCGCAGAAGGCGTTTAACAATATCTCGAGGAAAGCCGGAAATCACTTTGACTTTCCGTCAGTTACTGCGAACTGTGATCTCTCCGAAAGAAAATCACGAATCCAGTCGCATAACTGAGACGACAGTCTTTAAGCAAACAATTTGATTACAAACCGCTTGTGAGATACGGTGTCAAAAGCCTTCGGGAAATCTAGAAATATGGAATCAACTGGAATTCTTTGTCGATAGCATTCAACACTTATTGTAGGTAAAAAGATAGTTGTGTTTCATAAGAACAAGGTTTTCTTAATTCGTGTTGACCGTGTGTCAACAGACCGTTCTCTTCGAGGTAACTCGTAATATTCGAAAAGAAGATGTGTTCCAAAATTCTGCTGCATATCGAGGTTGATATGGGCCTGTAGTTTAGTGGAGTATTCGTATTGCCGTTCTTGAATATTAGTGCGACCTGTGCGACGTGAGTACGGATCTTTCGTCGAGCGAGCGTTTGTATACATTGTTAAGTGTGGAGCTATTTATTGTATCAGCATACTCAGAAAGGAACCTGATTGGTATCCAATATGGACGGAAAGTCTTGCTTTTACTTTTATTAAGTGTTTTAAGTAGCTTCACTACTCCGAAGATATCTACAGCCGAGTTACTCGTGTTAGCAGCTGTTCTTGATGTTAACTCTAGAATAATTTACTTCGACCTCTTTGGTAAAGGGATTTCGAGGGGCTGTGATTACTGATTTAACTGCGCTGTCATCGATAGTATTTCTATTTCTATCGCGCAGAGAAGGCACTGTTTGTGTCTTGCCGTTAGCATACTTTACATACGATCAGAATCTCATTGAATTTTCTGCCCAGTTTCGATACAGTCCCGTTGTCGTAACTACACTACTGGCCATTAAAATTGCTACACCACGAAGATGACGTGCTACAGACGCGAAATTTAACCGACAGGAAGAAGATACTGTGATATGCAAATGATTAGCTTTTCAGAGCATTCACACAAGGTTGGCGCCGGTGGCGACACCTACAACGTGCTGACATGAGGAAAGTTTCGAACGGATTTGTCATACACAAACAGCAGTTGATCGGCGTTGCCTGCTGAAACGTTGTTGTGATGACTCGTGTAAGGAGGAGGAATGCGTATCATCACGTTTCCGACTTTGATAAAGGTCGGATTGTAGCCTATCGCGATTGCGGGTTATCGTATCGCGACATTGCTGCTCGCGTTGGTCGAGATCCAATGACTGTTAGCAGAATATGGAATCGGTGGGTTGATAATGGTAATACGGAACGCCGTGCTGGATCCCAATGGCCTCGTATCTCTAGCAGTCGAGATGACGCATCTTATCCGCATGGCTGTAACGGATCGTGCAGCAACGTCTCGATCCCTGAGTCAAGAGATGGGGACATTTGCAAGACAACAACCATCAGCACGAACAGTTCGACGACGTTTGTAGCAGCATAGACTATCAGCTCGGAGACTATGGCTGCGGTTACCATTGACGCTGCATCACAGACAGGACCGGATGCGATGGTGTACTCAACGACGAACCTGGGAGCACGAATGGCAAAACATCATTTTTTCGGATGAATCCAGGTTCCGTTTACACCATCATGATGGTCGCATCCGTGTTTGGCGACATCGCGGTGAACGCACATTGGAAGCGTGTATTCGTCATCGCCATACTGGCGTATCACCCGGCGTGATGGTATGGGATGCCATGGGTTACACGTCTCGGTCACCTCTTGTTCGCTTTGACGCCACTTTGAACAGTGGACGTTATATTTCAGATGCGTTACGACCCGTGGCTCCACCATTCATTCGATCCCTGCGAAACCCTACATTTCAGCAGGATAATGAAGGACCGCATGTTGCAGGTCCTGTACGGGTGTTTCTGGATACAGAAAATGTTCGACTGCCGCCCTGGCCAGCACATTCTCCAGATCTCTCACCAACTGAAAACGTCTGGTCAATGGTGGCCGAGCAACTGGCGCGTCACAATACGCCAGTCACTACTCTTGATAAACTGTGGTATCGTGTTGAAGGTGTATGGGCAGCTGTACCTGTACACGCCACCCAAGCTCTGTTTGACTCAATGCCCAGGCGTATCAAGACCATTATTACGGCCAGAGGTTGTTGTTCTGGGTACAGATTTCTCAGGATCTATACACCCAAACAGCGTGAAAATGTAATCACATGTCAGCTCTAGTATAATATATTTGTCCAATGAATACCCGTTTATCATCTGCATTTGTTCTTGGTGTAGCAATTTTAATGGCCAGTAGTGTAGCTCCCAAGGAGTTCGTGACCACTGTAGAGCGCCATTTCTCATTCGGTGTTCACGATACAAGACAATGGTTTGTTTTGAACATTTTTTGAATGTCGACGATGTCTATTTTGTGAATTGTAATACGTACAACTCATAGAAGGGTGATCTCTGCATCTCCCGAACACTCATTTGCTGCCGCCCTATTGATGCACATGGTGATCCATTAGCAGCTAATATTTTTACTGTCATAATTGGTCACACAACACTTTAAAGTAAGCCTTCCTAAAGACTGAACTTGTGACCTCGCAGTCAAGCGGTTTCTTGTAAGTAAAAAAAATGTTTCATCACCTGTTACAAAACGTTTCAGTAGTTCTGTACCTTTGTCAACGTCGTATAGCGACTGCTGTGCAACATCAATTTGCCCTTTTTTCCTCCTTAAATATTCAACCGTTTTGAGACCAATTTTATATTCCCGCGTTTTATATGACATCATCATCAACGCCCTCTCTGACTGTGTTTCGCCGCCAGTTCGCAATGATTTCTTTCACTTTTCCAAGGTTTCATATGATAAGGATGTGGTGAGGCTCCTAGGACGCTAATCACCTTCAACGTCTTTAGAACGTCCTTCGGAACTCTTATATCACTCTTTAACCTTTGGTTTACTCATAGTCGACTCACTAAAAGCAATATTTGCCATTTTTAAAAATTTTCCACCTTTTATTCCCTTCTTATAACAAAGTTTCATACAGATTCTCTTATCCAGTTTTATACAAAATAAATAACCGCCGATACTGCCAAACCTTTTTGACAGTAACCTTTTCGACAGATGGTTAACGCTGTATACATACTTTTCAGACATGTTTATCAACACAACAACGAAGAAATCGGGTGAAGCAGACTAATAAAACATACTAAATTCATAAATTCTCATTTCATTTTTAACGCACCTCGTACTTAAAAGAACAGGTCCGGATGAATCGGAGTCCAGATTAATGGGGGACGGGTAAACGAGGTTCCACTGTATTTGTAGCAGCCTGTTCCTGTTACTTTCTCTAAACAATTTATCCGCAAGTGGAACGATGTCACTAAATAATTCAGCTCGTTCCTGATTGTACGGGAAGTGACGCTTTGGGGTCGGGCCGTTGCTCACGGGAACGAGTGGCCTTAAATACGAATTTAGAGCCGCGACACAGACATCTTCCGGACGGCCGCTAGCATCAATTAGGCGGCATAAGTAAGCACTGGGCTGCATCGGCTGTGCGGCTGTTCCTTCACAAATAAGGGCATGTCTCGCTCAAGCCTACGGCACATCAGCTGATCGCCCACTTTCCCGGTTACTTATTCATCCAAACCTTATACACTGTGAATAAACTCTCAACCGACAAGATTTCGGAAGTTGTTTTGATGTGAAGGACCCACGATCTCCGGTCGCTCACTGCAGAGTAATCGGAGTCCGTTTAATTTGTAACCCCCATTAATTGTTCAAATGGCTCTGAGCACTATGGGACTTAACATCTGAGGTCATCAGTCCCCTAGAACTTAGAACTGTGGTGTCACCGCCAGACACCACACTTGCTAGGTGGTAGCTTTAAATCGGCCGCGGTCCATTTAGTACATGTCGGACCCGCGTGTCGCCACTGTGTGATCGCAGACCGAGCGCCACCACAAGGCAGGTCTCGAGATACGGAATAGCACTCGCCCCAGTTGTACGACGACTTTGCTAGCGACTATTCTGACGAAGCCTTTCTCTCATTTGCCGAGAGACAGTTAGAATAGCCTTCAGCTAAGTCCATGGCTACGACCTAGCAAGGCGCCATTAGCCTTACATAGTTTGATAGTTATCGTATGAAATGTCTCATCAAGAATGCTGTATTCACATGAAGGAATAAAAGTTAAGTATTCGAGGAGCTGCATACTTTTCTTATTAGCATTCACTACTTATCGTGTTCCAGAATTCACGCCCGTCTGCGTTAGATAGCGTGCATTTCGGCCTCCTCTATCTACAAGGTGTTGGCACATTTGCCAACACATCAAGAACTACTTAAACCTAACTAACCTAAGGACATCACACACATCCATGCCCGAGGCCGGATTCGAACCTGCGACCGTAGCGGTCACGCGGGACCAGACTGTAGCGCTTAGAACCGCACGGCCACTAGCGGCCGGCCCCATTAATTGTATGTGGGTTGCATTCGAAATATACAGTACTGGCCATTAAAATTGCTACACCAAGAAGCAATGCAGATGATAAACGGGTATCCATTGGAAAAATATATTATACTAGAACTGACATGTGATTACATTTTCACGCAATTTGGGTCCATAGATCCTGAGAAACCACCTCAGCCGGCCGGGGTGGCCGAGCGGTTCTAGGCGCTACAGTCTGGAACCGCGCGACCGCTACAATCGCAGGTTCGAATCCTGCCCAGGGAAATGATGTGTGTGGTGTCCTTAGGTCTCAAAATTGTTAGAAGAGAATGCGCAGCATAAGTTACGTCCTGTAGAATTAATGGCGCAAATGGAGACCTTGCTTTCAGCCCAAGAGTCGCAAACGGGTTCAAGTGAGTGCAAGTCAGTAGCAATGTCCAACCTTGCAATATATCCTTCAGTAGCTAACCTGATCACGCCTTTCTCGGGTAAAACAACAGAGGATGTCACAGCGTTCATTAACGATGTTTTGGCAACAGCTGCAATGAGCAATTGGTCGGACGTAGCTACGTTACGTATGGCAAATTTGCGACTTGCAGGGGAAGCCAAGACGTTCGTTATGTACCATGAGACGCTTAGTAAGGCGAGCACGTTTGAAGAATTGGCAGATGGGTTACGACAAAAATATCGTAAGCAGAATAGTGCAAGATTTTTAGGGAGAAGTTAGCTAATTTGACGCAGAAGGTCAATGAGACAGTGGAGCCTTTTTCAGATAGGATAAGAAAAATTAATTCTCAGACCTATGAATTATCGGGTAATCCTGATGCGGGTCGTGTATTACTACGAGAGGCAGAAAACAGAGCCCTCGATGTATTCCTCAGGGGAATTCCTGCAGAATTTTCTCGTAGGGTTAGGATGGAGAATCCTGGGGATTTAGCTGCAGCACTGCGTATTGCAACGCATCTTTAGGAGATAGACATTGCAACAACGGTTCGCAATGATAAACGCATATTTGCGTCGGTGAGGAATTGTTACCGTTGTGGGAGGAAAGGTCACGTGAAGGCTCAGTGCAGACAGCCGCAGTGCTATGCTTGTAAACGCTACGGTCACAAGGCGAATGAGTGTCGTAGTAAGCAAAATGGTAACGGGAATAAACAGGAAAAAGCGTTAAACGGGAACGGGAGTGTTTCGTCCGTCGGAAGACATTCCCGGTAAGCAAAAGTACGGTGAAACTACACTCCTGGAAATGGAAAAAAGAACACATTGACACTGGTGTGTCAGACCCACCATACTTGCTCCGGACACTGCATGAGGGCTGTACAAGCAATGATCACACGCACGGCACAGCGGACACACCAGGAACCGCGGTGTTGGCCGTCGAATGGCGCTAGCTGCGCAGCATTTGTGCACCGCCGCCGTCAGTGTCAGCCAGTTTGCCGTGGCATACGGAGCTCCATCGCAGTCTTTAACACTGGTAGCATCCCGCGACAGCGTGGACGTGAACCGTATGTGCAGTTGACGGACTTTGAGCGAGGGCGTATAGTGGGCATGCGGGAGGCCGGGTGGACGTACCGCCGAATTGCTCAACACGTGGGGCGTGAGGTCTCCACAGTACATCGATGTTGTCGCCAGTGGTCGGCGGAAGGTGCACGTGCCCGTCGACCTGGGACCGGACCGCAGCGACGCACGGATGCACGCCAAGACCGTAGGATCCTACGCAGTGCCGTAGGGGACCGCACCGCCACTTCCCAGCAAATTAGGGACACTGTTGCTCCTGGGGTATCGGTGAGGACCATTCGCAACCGTCTCCATGAAGCTGGGCTACGGTCCCGCACACCGTTAGGCCGTCTTCCGCTCACGCCCCAACATCGTGCAGCCCGCCTCCAGTGGTGTCGCGACAGGCGTGAATGGAGGAACGAATGGAGACGTGTCGTCTTCAGCGATGAGAGTCGCTTCTGCCTTGGTGCCAATGATGGTCGTATGCGTGTTTGGCGCCGTGCAGGTGAGCGCCACAATCAGGACTGCATACGACCGAGGCACACAGGGCCAACACCCGGCATCATGGTGTGGGGAGCGATCTCCTACACTGGCCGTACACCACTGGTGATCGTCGAGGGGACACTGAATAGTGCACGGTACATCCAAACCGTCATCGAACCCATCGTTCTACCATTCCTAGACCGGCAAGGGAACTTGCTGTTCCAACAGGACAATGCACGTCCGCATGTATCCCGTGCCACCCAACGTGCTCTAGAAGGTGTAAGTCAACTACCCTGGCCAGCAAGATCTCCGGATCTGTCCCCCATTGAGCATGTTTGGGACTGGATGAAGCGTCGTCTCACGCGGTCTGCACGTCCAGCACGAACGCTGGTCCAACTGAGGCGCCAGGTGGAAATGGCATGGCAAGCCGTTCCACAGGACTACATCCAGCATCTCTACGATCGTCTCCATGGGAGAATAGCAGCCTGCATTGCTGCGAAAGGTGGATATACACTGCACTAGTGCCGACATTGTGCATGCTCTGTTGCCTGTGTCTATGTGCCTGTGGTTCTGTCAGTGTGATCATGTGACGTATCTGACCCCAGGAATGTGTCAATAAAGTTTCCCCTTCCTGGGACAATGAATTCACGGTGTTCTTATTTCAATTTCCAGGAGTGTAGTACAGAGACGAATTGTTGCTTGATGGGTGTTGTAAGGAATAACAGATGTAAGTCTGTAGCACGTCATCTTTGTGGTGTAGTAATTTTAATGGCCAGTAGTGTAACTTTTCAGTTATAAATAACAATTAAACATACTAAGACCACTGAAGTTTCACATACATCCAGCTATCCATAAATGTTACCTTAACCTGCAAAACAATCTTTCCAGTACGCCTCGATATGTGTACACAGAAACAAATCAGTCCCTTAACTTTTTCAAATATGCCCAATATTCATATATCCTTGTGCATAGTAGTCAATTCTACTCACTTTCTACTTTTCAACAAGGTTTCTGAAATAACTATGCCAGCTGCACAAATGTAGCACATAACAGGGACACTCAGTTGCATCCACTACGTTTCACATAGTTTGCATACAGGCTGCACTAATTAATTACGCAACAGGTTCACTCAGTTCGATAATACACAATGAAATTATTGACCCTGAATACAACTGCATGCGTAAATATACAGCGACGTTAACAAGCCTTCAAAATAATCACAGCTACACATACAGACCTGCATTTCAATCCGTTCTGCTTTTTCCATCTTTATCCAACAGCCCCTCAAATGGTTATGTCAAAACATGTGATAATCACATTCCATCAAGAACCTGTGCTTCCACTTCTATCTCATGGCAAATTTTATTAACAACACTTCAATTACGACAATTACTTGACATTTCTCTCAGTCGTCCAACACTAAAAGAATCAATGTTATCTAGTACACACTTTGGTACTTTTTTTTTTTAGTCATCAATCTTTTGACTGGTTTGATGCACCCCGCCACGAATTCCTCTCCTGTGCGAACCACTTCATCGAACTTGCAACCTACGTCTTCAATTATTTGCTGGATCTACTCCAATCACTGTTTTCCTCCACAGTCTTTACCTTCTATAGCACCCTATAGTACTATGGAAGTTATTCCATGATGTCTCAAAAAGATATCCTACCATCCTGTCCCTTCTTCCTGTCAGTGTTTTTTCTTCCGTATATTCCTTTCCTCTCCGATTCTCCGGAGAACCTCCTCTTTCCTTACCTTATCAGTCCACCTAATTTTCAACATTATTTTGCAGCACCACTTCTCAAATGCTTCGGTTATATTCTGTTACGGTCTTCCCACGCTCCATGTTTGCCTACCATACAAAGCTGGGCTCCCAACGTACTTTCTCAGAAATTTCTTCTTCAAATTAAGGCCTATGTTTGATATTAGTAAACTTTTCATCTACACCTACATCAATACTTCGCAGTACACCTTAAGGCGGGCGCCAGAGGATACCTGGTACTATTACAACTTGCAAATACACTACTGGCCATTAAAATTGCTACACCAAGAAGAAATGCAGATGATAAACGGGTATTCATTGGACAAATATATTATACTAAAACTGACATGTGATTACATTTTGACGCAATTTGGGTGCATAAATCCTGAGAAATCAGTACCCAGAACAACTACCTCTGGCCGTAATAACGGCCATGACACGCGTGGGCATTGAGTCAAACAGAGCTTAGATGGCGTGTACAGGTACAGCTGCCCATGCAGCTTCAACACTATACCACAGTTCATCAAGAGTAGTGACTGGCGTACTGTGACGAGCCAGTTGCTCGGTCACCATTGACCAGACGTTTTCAATTGGTGAGAGATCTGGAGAATGTGCTGGCCAGGGCGGCAGTTGAACATTTTCTGTATCCAGAAACACCCGTACAGGACCGGCAACATGCGGTCGTACATTATCCTGTTGAAATGTAGGGTTTCGCAGGGATCGAATGAAGGGTAGAGCCACGGGTCGTAACACATCTGAAATGTAACGTCCAAAGTGCCGCCAATGCGAACAAGAGGTGACCGAGACGTGTAACCCATGGCACCCCATACCATCACGCCGGGTGATACGCCAGTATGGCGATGACGAATACACGCTTCCAGTGTGCGTTCACCGCAATGTCGCAAAACACGGATGCGACCATCATGATGCTGTAAACAGAACCTGGATTCATCCGAAAAAATGACGTTTTGCCATTCGTGCACCCAGGTTCGTCGTTGAGTACACCATCGCAGGCGCTCCTGTCTGTGATGCAGCGTCAAGGGTAACCGCAGCCATGGTCTCCGAGCTGATAGTCCATGCTGCTGCAAACGTCGTCGAACTGTTCGTGCAGATGGATGTTGTCTTGCAAACGTCCCCATCTGTTGACTCAGGGATCGAGACGTGGCTGCACGATCCGTTACAGCCGTGCGGATAAGATGCCTGTCATCTCGAATGCTAGAGATACGAGGCCGTTTGGATCCAGCACGGCGTTCGGTATTACCCTCCTGAAACCACGGATTCCATATTCTGCTAACAGTTATTAGATCTCGACCGACGCGAGCAGCAATGTCGCGATACGATAAACCGCAATCGCTATAGGCTACAATTCGACCTTTATCAAAGTCGGAAACGTGATGGCACGCATTTCTCCTCCTTACACGAGGCATCACAACAACGTTTCACTAGGCAACGCCGGTCAACTGCTGTTTGTGTATGAGAAATCGCTTGGAAACTTTGCTCATGTCAGCACGTTGTAGGTCTCGCCACTGGCGCCAGCCTTGTGTGAATGCTCTGAAAAGCTAATCATTTGGATATCACAGCATCTCCTTCCTGTCGGTTAAATTTCGCGTCTGTAGCACGTCATCTTCGTGGTGTAGCAATTTTAATTACCAGTAGTGTAGAACGAGGGAAAAACGACTGTCTATATGCCTCGGTATGAGCCCTAATTTCTCATTTCGTATCTTCAAGCACAATGTATGTTGGAAGCAACAGAATCGTTCCGCAGTCAGCTTCTAATGCCGGTTCTCTAAATTTTCTCAATAGTGTTCCTCGAAAAGAACGTCACCTGCCCTCCAGGGAATCCTATTTTATGTCCCGAAGAATTTCCGTAACACTTCTGTGTTGTTCGAATCTACCTGTAACAAATCTAGCAGCCTCCCTCCGAATTGCTTCGATGTCTCCCTTTATTCCGAACTGGTACGGATGCCAAATACTTCAGCAGTACTCAAGAATAGGTCGCACGAGCGTCCTATGTGCGGTCTCCTTTACAGATGAACCACACTTTCCTAGAATTCTTTCAAAACCGAAATCGACCATTCCCCTTTCCTACCACAACCCTCACACGCTCGTTCCATTTAATATAGCTTTGCATCGTTACGTCCAGATATTTAAACGACGTGACTATTTCAACCCGGACACTACTAATGCTGTATCCGAATATTACGTGTTTGCTTTTCCTACTCATCTGCATTAACTTAAAATTTTCTACATTTAGAGCTAGTTGCCATTCACCATACCAACCAGGAATTTTGTACAAGTCATCTTTTATCCTCCTACAGTCATTCAACTTTGACACCTTACCGTACACCACAGCATCATCAACAAACAATCACAGATTGCTCCCCACCCTGTCCCCCAAACCATTTATGTATACAGAGAATAATAGCGGCCCTATCGCACTTCCCTGGGGCACTGCCGACGATACCGTTGTCTCTGATGAACATGAACACTCGCCGTGCCGCGCGAGGTAGCCGTGCGGTCTGAGGCGCCTTGCCACGGCTCGCGCGGCTCCCCCCGTCGGAGGTTCGAGTCGTCCCTCTGGCATGGGTGTGTGGTGTCGTTAGCGTAAATTAGTTTAAGTTAGATTAAGCAGCGTGTAAGCCTAGGGACCTCAGCAGTTTGGTCCCATAGGAAATTACCACAAATTTCTACAAAAAAAGAAAAAAAAAACCACCCGCCGTCGAGGTCAACATGCTGGGTTCTATAAGTTAAGTAGTCTTCGAGCCACATACATATATGTGAACCTATTCCGTATTCTCGTGCCTTCTTTAGTAGGCTACAATGGGGCACCGAGTCAAACGCTTTCCGGAAATCTAGAAAAGCTTTCTAAAATCATACTAATTCGTGGACATAAGCTTCTCTATGACCTCAATTACCTCGAAATTATCACTAAAGTAGCCTGAAAATACCGATAAAATGACGGAAAAAAGATATGAAATACATGTAAAGTGAGTTATGAAATGAACTAGAGTAACGAAAAACTTGTAGGAGGTTAGAACTGAAGCTATAGTAAAGTTAATTAATTAAAAACCGCTATGATTCTCTTTAAAAAAAACTCCATCTCTGAAGATGTAAAAAATATTATTGAATAGAGCTATTGTAGTGTGCGACTGTCAGCATGGAGAGGTTTCCGAATGTGAGGTAAAATCTGCTGGCGGACAACACGTGCTTGTAGTTGGAAAAACTTCCATTATTTGCTGAAATAACTGAAGCGTGTGCTTTGGTACTTTCCTTTAGTTCTAAAAATGAATTAAAAAGTCAACATGCAAATATCGGCATTCCACAAATGGCCATTATGTTTTGTACGATATCGATACAAAACATCGATAGTTTTGTTTCAATGACCATATCTGGTAAAAGTTAACAACAGGAAGTGCCTCCACAGTGACAGTAAGGGCAGATGAACCGTCAATTTATTTTCCATTTGTACGAATACATTCTTGAACAACATTGTGTTTTACCTGTATGCACATGCATTGTTCGTTCTTGCCAACATTAAAAGCACAAATTGTTGTGTCATAAATGAACGTTAAACAAAAAAAATGTAAAAACTTAAGTAAAATGTAAAAAAAAATCATCATCCTTGAAAAATTTGATAAAGGACTTTACTTATATGACGAAAAATTCGATATTACATTTACATTTCTGAAATCCAAATATTTTGGATTTTAGCAGAAATCCAAATATTTGGGATTTAGTAGCTTTTGAGCTGCAACACGTAGCCTTGACTGTTGTCTTGGCTGTTGTTTGGGGCAATCATGCAGACTATGGTGACATTGAAGCTTTCTCTGATGCTAATATCGTGGCGTGGAAGACTTGGATGTCTTTCTTTAATGCGACCTGTTGTGGATCCCAGACAGTCTAGTAATACTCAAGAATGGGTCTAGGTATTGTCCTATAGGCAGTCTCCTTTCCTAAAATTTTCCCAATAAAACGAAGTTGATCATCCGCCTTCCCTTCAACCGTACTTAAGTGCTCGTTCCATTTCATATTACTTCGGTACGTTATGCCTGAATTGAATCGACGTGATTGTGTCAGGCAGCACACTACTAACGCTATATTTGAATATTACTGGATTGTTGTTCCTACTCATACGCATTGACTTACATTTTCTATGGTCAGAGTAAGCAGCCATTCATCATACGAAATAGAAGTTCTGTATAAGTCATCACTTAACGATGGCGCTTACCCGTACAGCACAGTGTCATCAGTAAACAGTCGCAAATTGCTGCCCACCCTATCCGTCAGATTATTTATTTATGTTGAGAACAAGATTGGTCCTATCACACTATCCTGGTGCACTCCTAACGATACCCTTCTCTGTAATGGACACTCACCATCCAGGATAACTTAATGGTTTCTATTAATTACGAGGTCTTCGAGCCACTCACATACCTGAGAACCTATTACATATGTTCGGATCTTCCTTAATATTCTATAATGGGGCACTGTGTCAAACGCTTTCCGATAATCTAGGAATATGAAATCTGCCTGTTGCCATTCATCCATGGATCGATGGATATTGTGTGAGAAGAGGGCAAGCGGAATTCCGCACGAACCATGATTTCTAAATGCATGCTCATTTGTTCACATAACTGTTTCTGTCTCAAGGAAATTTGTTATATTTGAAATTAGAATATGCTTAACAATTTTGCAGTAAACCGATGTTAATGATATTAATTTGTAATTTTGCAGGTGTGTTCTTTTACCCTTCGTATCTACAGGAATCACCTGAACTTTCATCCAGTTGCTTGGATCTTCGCACTGGGCGAGAGATTCACGATAAACACCAGCTAAGTAAGGGATCAATGCCGAAACGTAGGGTTACTCTCCGCAAAACCGAATTAGGATTCCAATCGACCAAGGCAGCGTAATTATCATAAACCCTTTCAGTCGCTTCTCAACGCCAGGGATGCATACTGCTATGTTCACAATCCGGGCTATGTGCGACGGTCAAACGATGGCTTTTCTTTTGGTTTCTTCTTTGCTTCAGCACTGTCCTGCAAAATGATGGTCAGGTCCTGCAGAAAGAGTCATCACTTCTGTCTGTAAGCTGGTCGTAGGTTGTGTTCCAGAAATGAACAGCATAGAGAAAGAAGTGATGACACTTTCTGCAGGACCTGACCATCATTTTGCAGGACAATAGTCAAGCACGTACAGTGGAACTCGTTACTGATTTGTTTGACTGATGGGGCTACTAAGCGCAGTACCACATACTGCACTCTCCTCACTTAAGCCCTCGTGGGTTCAAATCGATTTTTAAACTGAAGAAAACACTTCACGGCATTCGCTTCAGAACTGCTACAAATTCGTTGGGCAATAGACCGCGCCGTTCGAAATGTCAACGCAACTGGCACTGCTAAAAGTATCCTACGACTTCCACATCGCTGGCAACGGGTTATACACAATGCTGGTGACTGTTTTGAAGGTGAGTAAAACTTTGAAACACGTATCTATTTTGTACGATCTGTAAATAAATAGTGGCCACTATCAAAGCTCCAACCCTCGTACGAATGACGGTGGAAGCAGGTGTATGCTTCGCGTATAGATCTTTATAGACGCACGAATTTCTACTAACTTTTGCCCATCGATATTTCCACGTCCATATTTTGAACCAAGAATACAACAGTTTCTGTTCCCTCAGCATTTTCCGAATTTAGCTAATGTATTACGGGGGATATTTATTAATCCACGCCGGCCGGAGTGGCCGAGCGGTTCTAGGCCCAACAGTCTGGAACCACGCTACTACTACGGTCGCAGGTTCGAATCCTGCCCCGGGCGTGGATGTGTGTGAAGTCCTTAGGTTAGTTAGGTTTAAGTAGAACTAAGTTCTAAGGGACTGATGACCACAGCAGTTAAGTCCCATAGTGCTCAGAGCCATTTTCTTTTTTATTAATCCACTTAGCTGGCACATATTTCCACCATTAAGGATATCTATTGAGAGAGTTACGTGTCGGAAATGTTGCCTTCCCGGGGAACGAAAAAGTCACCTTCCCAGATCCCACTTCATTAGATGCGCACATCTTACACTATTGGCCATTAAAATTGCTACACCACGAAGATGACGTGCTACAGACATGAAATTTAATCGACGGGAAGAAGATGCTGTGATATGCAAATGATTAGCTTTTCAGAGCATTCACACAAGATTGGCGCCGGTGGCGACACCTACAACGTGCTGACATGAGGAAAGTTTCCAACCGATTTCTCATACACAAACAGCAGTTGACCGGCGTTGCCTGGTGAAACGTTGTTGTGATGCCCCGTGTAAGGAGGAGAAATGCGTACCATCACGTTTCCGACTTTGATAAAGGTCGGATTGCAGCTTATCGCTATTGTGGTTTATCGTATCGCGACATTGCTCCTCGCGTTGGTCGAGATCCAGTGACTGTTAGAAGAATATGGAATCGGTGGGTTCAGGAGGGTAATACGGAACGCCGTGCTGGATCCCGTGGCCTCGTATCACTAGCAGTCGAGATGACAGGTATCTTACCCGCATGGCTGTAACGGATCGTGCAGCCACGTCTCGATCCTGAGTCAACAGATGGGGGCGTTTGCAAGACAACAACCATCTGCACAAACAGTTCGACGACGTTTGCAGCAGCATGGACTATCAGCTCGGAGACCATGGCTGCGGTTACCCTTGACGCTGCATCACAGACAGGAGCGCCTGCAATGGTGTGATCAACGACGAACCTGGGTGCACGAATGGCAAAACGTCATTTTTTCGGATGAATCCAGTTTCTGTTTGCAGCATCATGATGGTCGCATCCGTGTTTGGCGACATCACGGTGGGCGCACATTGGAAGCGTGTTTTCGTCATCGCCATACTGGCGTATCACCCGGCGTGATGGTATGGGATGCCTTTGGTTACACGTCTCGGTCACCTCTTGTTCGCATTGACGGCACTTTGAAAAGCTGACGTTACGTTTCAGATGTGTTACGATCCGTGGCTCTACCCTTCATTCGATCCCTGCGAAACCCTACATTTCAGCAGGATAATCCACGACCGCATGTTGCAGGTCCTGTACGGGCCTTTCTGGACACAGAAAATGTTCGACTGCTGCCCTGGCCAGCACATTCTCCAGATCTCTCACCAATTGAAAACGTCTGGTCAATCAATGTTGACCGAGCAACTGGCTCATCACAATACGCCAGTCACTACTCTTGATGAACTGTGGTATCGTGTTGAAGCTGCATGGGCAGCTGTACCTGTACACGCCATCCAAGCTCTGTTTGATCAATGCCGAGGCGTATCAAGGCTGTTATTAAGGGCAGATGTGGTTGTTCTGGGTACCGATTTCTCAGGATCTATGCACCCAAATTGCGTGAAAATGTAATACATGTCAGTTCTAGTTACCATCTGCATTTCTTCTTGATGTAGCAATTGTAATGGCCAGTAGTGTAACAAACCCGAAATAGCAACTAGTGCAACAAGACAGCTGCACTACAAAACACACTTTACAAAAACGTAGTCCCTCAAAATTCAAGTTTTGGGTAACATTTATTAGGCGCTCATTTAAAGCAGCATTTATGATATATTTCTTTTCATTTGCTGAAGATGTGTTCTCTTGTATGGTGAGGCCACTGCTCGGTACTTGCCAGTAGAAGAAGGAAGTCGGTGTCATTGGAAATACTGTCAACAATAATAAGTCTACACTAACTGAGTAATTTTAGTGAAACTGCCTTCACTTAATTTCATCATCACTACTGCAAATAAGCACCACATTTGAGCATGAACGTCTCTATAATGCACTGTCATGAACCTCACCTGTTCGGTACCGTAACCCAGGTATACTTTGACGGATTTTCAGATTCAAATGTGATTATTATGCCTGTTTTTTTAACGTTTGTGATATATATGTCAGAGAACTTAGGGATTAGTATGAAAGGGTTGCATACTAATTAGTACGATACATTTTCTAAAATGCAAAGAAACTTGTGGAAAAAATGTAGGTGGGCAAAGTTTGCATGAATTTGGGGATACATTGACCGGCCTGTATTTCCACCACAACTGTTAGTACCGTTCCATTTGTCGCCAATATTTTAACAACGCAATCAAACTTCGACCATCCCGAAATAAATGCACTGATTTCTTAAGTGGTTCGTTAAGCTTCGTAAAAGAAAAAAGTCCTTGTACGGTACATAAACCAAACAGTGTGATCCATCATCGTACTAAGATGGGATAACCACACACATAGCTCCACATTTAGCTGAGCATAATATCTTCGATTTCATCCTCGTTAGATTTAAATCCTCATTTCAAAACATCCATTGCAGTTAAGATTGAGGTTACTGTTCTTCATTTAGCGAGTCAATATCTGTCACTTGTGCCCAAACAAACTTCATTCCTTGTTTCCGTGGATATTTTACATTACATATTGTACCTGAATCACTGCCTGATCCACAACAGCTTACAATGTTTCTTAGTTGTAGGCACGATAACAATTATAAATGAGCGAACGTCTGTATACCGATGGTTAATATATGTACTGCTTAGTCTGATACTGCACTGGGGTTAACACTGTCTAATAAATTGTGAATCTGTAATCCTAGGTTAACAATGACCGGTAGTAAAAGTAAATCCGAAACAGGGAAATTATGTACATGATCTCAAAAATCGTAATATAGTGGCAGATATCTACACGTGAACAAAAACGTAATCAGTGATCTGTTTTGAGAATTAATCCAGTAAGACATAGTTGAAAATGCCGATCGCTTTGCAGTTAAATGATATATAGTATGAGGAGTGCATTTGGGCGTTTTCATTTTGCTAATCAGATCTGGCCGGTTTTTAAGGAAAAAGTGCTGTCAAGAGTGAAAGGTTCCTTGGGTTTACCTTGTAGGTGCCTAGCCAATTTCTGGTGAGCACTTCCCATACCATTTACCATCAGGCGGATCGGGTGCTGGTTCCTGTGAGGCTTAAACTAGCTTCTTTAAGCCAGAAGCTTTGGACTCATGTTTACTAACCACTTTTTCTGAAATCTCCCGAAAAGGTTTTCAGTATTATTTAAACAGTTCCGAATTTCTTTTTGCAGACTAATGTTGGGGTCTGTACTAATTTCGATGATGGCATTTTCCTCAAAAAATTGTAACGTTTTATCTACATACTGATTTTTATAGGCAACAACAACTGCACTGCTTTTATAGGCTTTAGTTATTAAAGCTTCATTATTTTCCAATTTACGAGTAATATTATTAATCACTTTCTTTTCTTTAGTGCAAATACTATGATGGTGTTACATTCGTGAGCTATCCTAACTTGTTGGACCTGATCTATTTTAGCAGTGTCTAGACCAAATTTAAAGTCAACCACAAAATCATAACAATTTGTCCATTATATTTGGACTGTTGAGCTCCGTGGCCGTGGATAATGATATTTCATTGTAAAAATACAGCAACCAGCCACTTTTTAATGCGTTTTATTTATGCCAATATGCATTTCGGGTTTGCACCCATCTTCAGCTGGCAATTTGCTGGTAATTTGCCAGCTGAAGATGGGTGCAAACCCGAAATGCATATTGGCATAAATAAAACGCATTAAAAAGTGGCTGGTTGCTGTATTTTTACAATGAAAAAACCACAAAATCGTCTATTACTGTAGAGTCACTAAGCCTAGGGGCTACATAGCACTTTAACCGTTTTTGTAAAATTAGGCCTTTTTCTCCCTAAAAGTTAATTTGAGTTTTATTTAATACTCTTTCAAAAAATTGATGCTGTGTTCTGTTGTTTACTGTAACTTTATCATTATTTACCGTTATCCTGTTCTTAAGTTTCGACAATTTCTTTTCGTGCCTGGTTCCAATTTCACATTTACGATTATACAACCAATCCTTGATACCGTTCCAGACAAAATCAATTTGAAAATTAAAATCTTCTTTAAAAGCTGTAGTTAAAACATAATATAAATCGTAAGCTTCTACATTCACCCTATCTTTCTTCTTATACATCTGTAATGTTCCGTCAGCTAAAACTTGTTGCACTAATTTCTTCTTAACTGAAGGCGTTTCCTAACACTGCTTAACATTAATCAAAGCTTTCACATAGTCTGGCATCAGGTTAAACTTTTTACATTATTTGTTAAAGTCAATTGCCATACATGTTTTAGAATTTAAATACTAATGCCCATATACTTGGTAACTGCCTTTCATATCTGGGCGGGCACATATTCCAATATCTTAAACATGGCTGCGACTCAGCAGATATATGAATTTGAAGAGGTTGAAAAAATCAGCCAGCCAGTGTGCAACTGGTTGGCGATTTTTTCAACTTCTTCAAATCATGTTTAACACCTGCTCCTTGGCCAACGACTGTTGTTTAGTACATTTCACCATAGATAGGATTTGTGGCTCCCTGTCCGATAAGGCTGATGAAATACAAGGCTCGACACCTCTTTCAATATGACTTTTCTGGTTAAGCAGGTGCCGTCGTCATTTTACGCCTCATATGCATTGTCCGCCCAGTCGAGTGTATACGACACCACACCTTCCACTGACTCATCTTACAGAAACGCTAATATTTCATCTGCTTCTTCTTTCTCACTCTGCGAAGTTTCTTGGGGTCTTTTCTGGCGAAATTTCAACTTCGGCAACTGTCGTTGTAGATACAATGCAGTGCCCGCTTTGTTTATCATTGCCATTGCTCTGATTTGTATCAACAGCACTAGTACTGTGGCACTGTTACGAGTTACTCGTCGATTAAGCAGATCAACTACGCTCCGTAGCTTCATGTTAGGCTCACCATTGGATACTTCCAGTCCCTCCTCGGTTGCCATTATCAGCCAATAGTGTTGTTGCATGGTACACAATGTGTGGGGCGTCGAATGCAGAAAACATTATTGGTCTTTTGCGGTCTGCCATTCATTGGATTGCTTGTGAGTAGACTTGCATTTTAGTGTAGTGGTTACTTTCTGCGTGTTGTTCTCGAGGGGAGTAGTGTTCATTTATGTTTTAAAATGGAAAGTACCTATGTAAAATTTCGTAGGAAGGCTTCACTGGCTAAGTCTGTGCACTGAGGAGATGATATGGTGATTTTGTTTAACGTACATATATTTCTATCTCCTCAAGTAGATCCATGAGGCTACTTTTACTTGCCTGATGCAATATCTGGATGTTGTCTTCAGTGCTTTTCACTCCATGTCTGTTAAGGGTTGTGTGGACTGTAAATGTAGATTATGATGGGTTGTGTAAAGGTATGACATTTAATGTTGTTTGACCAAATTTCGAAGCTTCTCCCAGTTTGTCCTATACAGTAGGAGAGGCAACATTGACAACTAAGCACGTATTTACCTTAGCTTATGCATAGATTGTTGTTATTTCTTAAGTTATGAATGGATAGCTGCTGGAATCTGAATCTGTGTGGAAGCTCTTATTTATGTTTGTACTTTTAAAACAGATTACTAATTTTGTAGGATCTGCTCCCTATGCAAGGAAGTGAGAAATATTTTCTGCTGCTTTTTACTGCATTTTGTGTTAACTGCATAGGCGTCTGGTGTGAGGCATTGTTGTTTGATGCTTTTTTAATTTTTGGGATAATTTGTCAATCATGTGAGTGTTATATCTTCTGGTTGAAGCTATGGTTTTGATTATATAAATTCTTTATGTTGTTCAACGCGTTCAAGTGGAATTTTATGTCGGCAATTCAACGTGGATCTAAAATATGGCCTCTTATGCTGGTTAGTAGAGGAAGATAAGCTTTTGATGCACGCATCAGTGGATCTTTCGTTTCTGTAAATTTCAAAATGATGTTTATGGTTTTTGGTGGATAATTGTTCAAATAGTTCAAACGGCTCTGAGCACTATAGGACTTAACTTCCGAGGTCATCAGTCCCCTAGAACTTAGAACTACTTAAACCTAACTGACCTAAGGACATCACACACATCCATGCCCGAGGCAGGATTCGAACCTGCGACCGTAGCGGTCACGTGGTTCCAGACTGTAGCGCCTAGAACCGCTTGGCCATCCCGGCCGGCGATAATTGTAAATCGAAAAAGTCTCTTGTTCAACAATGAATTTAATGTTTTTATCTATGCTGTTCGGCTTTCTCACTAATGTGTTAACTTCCCGATAGGTGACATCAAAAAGAATAATTGTATAATCCACATAAGTTTTACAGTAGATGAGTTTTCTTTTTGTGTGTCTGTTAGCTGTAGAATGATTGCTCTAGGGGCCTTACGTAAATATCTCCTAATATACCAATAAGTGTCTTGTTGTTTTTTTTTTTTAGGTGTCTTGTGATTATTTTATTGACTTTGAAAGCTAATGCATGCTCACCCTGGAATTTAATTTTGCAGCATCATATACAGCTTTGTTGTTGTTGTGGTGTTCAGTCCGGAGACTGGTTTGATGTAGCTCTTCATGCTACTCTATCTTTTGCAAGCTTCTTCATCTACCAGTACCTACCGCAACCCACATCCTTCTGAATCTGCTGAGTGTATCCATCTTTTGGTCTCCCTCTACGATTTTCACCCTTTACGCTGCCCTCCAATACTAAATTGGTGATCCCTTGATGCCTCAGAACATGTACTACCAACCGATCCTTTCTTCTAGCAAGTTGTGCCACAAATTTCTCTTCTCCCCAATTCTATTCAATACCTCCTCATTAGTTATGTGGTCTACCCATCTAAACTTCAGCATTCTTCTGTAGCACCACATTTCGAAAGCTTCTATTCTCTTCTTGTCCAAACTATTTATCTTCCATGTTTCACTTCCATACATGGCTACACTCCATACAAATACTTTCAGAAACGACTTCCTAACACATAAATCTATACTCGACGTTAACAAATTTCTCTTCTTCAGAAATGCTTTCCTTGCCATTCCCAGTCTACATTTTATATCCTCCCTACTTCGACCATCATCAGTTACTTTGCTCCCCAAATAGTAAAACTAATTTACTACTTTAAGTGTCTCATTTTCTAATCTAATTCCCTCAGCATCTTCCGACTTAATTCGACTACATTCCATTATCCTCGTTTTGCTTTTGTCTATGTTCATCTTATATCCTCCTTTCAAGACACTGTCCATTCCGTTCAACTGCTCTTCCAAGTCCTTTGCAGTCTCTGACAGAATTACAATGTCATTGGCGAACCTCAAAGTTATTATTTCTTGTCCATGGATTTTAATACATACTCCGGATTTTTCTCTTGTTTCCTTTACTGCTTGCTCAATATACAGATTGAATAGCATTGGGGAAAGGCTATAACTCTGTTTCACTCTCTTCCCAACCACTGCTTCCCTTTCATGCCGCTCGACTCTTATAACTGCCATCTAGTTTCTGTACAAATTGTAAATAGCCTTTCACTCCCTGTATTTTACCCCTGTCACCTTCATCTTTAGTGGGTGAAATTGGGCTCATTAAGTTATTGCCATTAAGCTTTGGGTCTATGTTGCACTTCAGGCTTGGTCAGTAAGAGATCATTCATTATTTGTGAAACTGATGTTAGCTGTGTCAGTAACTCTTTCATGGAAGTCATGTCGGCTGTGATGACAGTTTTTGGCAGTGAAGTTACCTTTTTTTTCAATTTCAGAATCAAGGTTTCTGTTACACGTGGAGCAACCCAAACTAGGCAAAGCAAATGGCAGTCTGGGATTAATTGGGAGAACCTGAAGGAAACGTAATTCATCCACCAAGCTGATTAAAAGACTCATTAGCGACCGATTTTTGAGTAACACACTGCTCATGTCAGGCAGGGAAAATCCAACGAAGTGGATCGCTTAGTTGGCGCGAGAACGTTACGGACATTCTAAACAAATTCCAGGGGCGAACGCTGCAAGAGAGGTGTCCATCACCTAGAGCGCACGCTGCAGGCAGAGTGGGACAGCACAACTCCCGAAGCCTACTACGTTTACATACATACTCCGAAATCAACAGTATGGTGCTTGGTGGAGGATACCCTGTACTACTACTAGTCATCTGTATTTGAATGTGACGTCGTTTATTCTTTTTATCGCTGGAGTTTCTTGAGAATGTCCATTACGTTCTCGCGCCGAGTATACATTCAAATACAATCACTGGTTTTGTTATCATTATTCAAGTACTAGGTGTCCGGCTGCAGTTCCACTTGATGGCTTACCAGTGACTACTTGTCATTTTATTATCTATTCGACTCGCAAATAGAGCGTAAGAAAAGCGACTGTCCATATGTGTCTGCATGAGCCCTAATCCCTCCAATTTTATCTTCTTGGTCCTTGCGCGAAAAAGGCAGTAGAATAGTTCTGCATTCATCCTGAAATGCCAATCCTCTAAATTTCCTCAATGATTACCTTTTGAATTCCCAGAGCATCTCCATAATATATGCGTGTTGTTCGAACCTACCGCTAATAAATCAAGCAGCCCGCCTCGGGTTTGCTTCGAGCTCTTCCTAAACTACTGGCCAATAAAATTGCTACACCACGAAGATGACGTGCTACAGGCGCGAAATTTAACCGACAGGAAGAAGATGCTGTGATATCCAAATGATTAGCTTTTCAGAGCATTCACACAAGGTTGGCGCCGGTGGCGACACCTACAACGTGCCGACGTGAGGAAAGTTTCCAACCAATTTCTCATACACAAACAGCAGTTGACCGGCGTTGCCTAGTGAAACGTTGTTGTGATGCCTCGTGTAAGGAGGAGAAAATACGTACCATCACGTTTCCGACTTTGTTAAAGGTCGGATTGTAGCCTATCGCGACTGCGGTTCATCGTAACGCGACATTGCTGCTCGCGTTGGTCTAGATCCGATGACTGTTAGCAGAATATGGAATCGGTGGGTTCAGGAGGGTAATACGGAACGCTGTGCTGGATCCCAATGGCCTCGTATCACTAGCAGTCGAGATGACAGGCATCTTATCCGCATGGCTGTAACGGATCGTGCAGCCACGTCTCGATCCCTGAGTCAACAGGTGGGGACATTTACAAGACAACAACCATATGCACGAACAGTTCGACGTCGCTTGCAGCAGCGTGGACTATCAGCTCGGAGATCATGGCTGCGGTTACCCTTGACGCTGCATCACAGACAGGAGCGCCTGCGATGGTGTACTCGACGACGAACCTGGGTACACGAATGGCAAAACGTCATTTTTTCGGATGAATCCAGGTTCTGTATACAGCATCATGATGGTCGCATCCGTGTTTGGTGACATCGCGGTGAACGCACATTGGAAGCGTGTATTCGTCATCGCCATACTGGCATATCACCCGGCGTGATGGTGTGGGGTCCCATTGGTTACACGTCTCGGTCACCTTTTGTTCGCATTGACGGCACTTTGAACAGTAGACGTTACATTTCATATGTGTTACGACCCGTGGCTCTACCCATCACTCGATCCCTGGAAAACCCTACATTTCAGCAGGACAATGCACGACCGCATGTTGCAGGTCCTGTACGGGCCTTTCTGGATACACAAAATGTTCGTCTGCTGCCCTGGCCAGCACATTCTCCAGATCTCTCACCAATTGAAAACGTCTGGTCAATGGTGACCGAGCAACTGGCTCGTCACAATACGCCAGTCACTACTGTTGATGAACTGTGGTATCGTGTTGAAGCTGCATGGGCAGCTGTACCTGTACACGCCATCCAAGCTCTGTTTGACTGAATGCCCAGGCGTATCAAGGCCGTTATTACGGCCAGAGGTGGTTGTTATGGGTACTGATTTCTCAGGATCTATGCACCGAAATTGCGTGAAAATGTAATCTCATGTCGGTTCTAGTATATTTGTCCAATGAATACCCGTTTATCATCTGCATATCTTCTTGGTGTAGCAATTTTAATGGCCAGTAGTGTATAACCTGACCTGGTACAGAACCCTACGCACGAGCAGTACACAGGAATAGGTCGCACTATTGTCCTACATGCGGTCTCCTTTCCAGATGGACAACATTTCCTAAAAGTTCTCCCAACAAACCGAAGTTCATTCCATCTCATACTGCTATGCAGCGTTTCGCCTATATGTTTAATCGACGTGACACACTGTTAATAATGTATTCGAATATTACGGGTTTGTTTTTACTACTCATCTGCAGTCCCGACTGTGGATAGCACAGAACTTCTTTTCTTCTAGCAGGGTTTCATTTATGATTAATTGAAATAATAAAAGGAACGAGATGGGAAGCTACAGACCAGAGCATATTCGTCTGTTCTGGTAAAATCATACTATATTGTGCTTCCAGTAGCACACAAAGTGTAGGTGAGGTAGCCTAAGTTCCAAGTATTACGGTACATTTATAAAAAGCAGTTCCTGCATTTTCTTGCTGCAGATGAAGAATCTTACACAGAAACAGTGAGTGGATAATAAAGCCTTGAATTAGCTTGGCCCAGAACCTGAACTATGCGAGAGTGGGAGGAGAGAAACCACAGAGAACGTTCATTATACGCAGACACCCGGGTAGGGCACTTCATACAGTTATTCAGTAATCATCTTAAATACCAGCCAATCTACGGCGTGCCGAACGATTCATCTGTATCTACACTACTGGCCATTAAAACCACTACACCGAGAAGAAATGCAGATGATAAACAGGTGTTAATTGGACAAATATATTATACTGGAACCTTACATGTGATTACATTTTAGGCAATTTGGGTGCATATATCCTGATCGGTACCCCAGAACAACCACTTCTGGCCTTAATAACGGCCTTGATACGCCTGGGCATTTAGTCAAACACAGTTTAGATAGCGTGTACAGGTACAGCTGCCCATGCAGCTTCAACTCGATACCACAGTTCATCAAGAGTAGTGACTGGCGTATTGTGACGAGCCAGTTGCTCGGCGACCATTGACCAGACGTTTTCAATTGGTGAGAGATCTGGAGAATGTGCTGACCAAGGCAGCTGTAGAACATTTTGTGTATCCAGAAAGGTCTGTACAGAACCTGCAAGATGCGGTCGAGCATTATCCCGCTGAAATGTAGGATTTCGCAGGGATCGAATGAAGGGTAGAGACACGGGTCGTAAAACATCTGAAAGGTAACGCCCACTGTTCAAAGTGCCGTCAATACGAACAAGAGGTGACCGAGACGTGTAATCAATGGCACCCCATACCATCACGCCTCCAATGTGCGTTCACCGCGATGTCGCCAAATACGGATGCGACCATTATGATGCTGTAAACAGAACCTGGATTCATCCGTAATAATGACGTTTTGCCATTCGTGCACCCAGGTTCGTCGTTGAGTACACCATCGCAGGCGCTCCTGTCTGTGATGCAGCGTCAAGGGTAACCGTAGCCATGGTCTCCGAGCTGATAGTCCATGCTGCTGCAAACGTCGTCGAACTGTCCGTGCAGATGGCTGTTGTCTTGCAAACGTCCCCATCTGTTGACTCAGGGATCGAGACGTGGCTGCACGACCCGTTACAGCCATGCGGATAAGATGCCTGTCATCTCGACTGCTAGTGATACGAGGCCGTTGGGATCCAGCACAGCGTTCCGTATTACCCTCCTGAACCCACCGATTTCATATTATGCTAAACGTCATTGGATCTCGACCAACGTGAGCAGCAATGCCGCGATACGATAAACCGCAATCGCGATAGGCTACAATCCGACCTTTATCAAAGTCGTAAACGAGACGGTACGCATTTCTCCTCCTTACACGAGGCATCACAACAACGTTTCACTAGGCAACGCCGGTCAACTGCTGTTTGTGTATGAGAAATCGGTTGGAAACTTTCCTCATGTCAGCACGTTGTAGGTGTCGCCACCGGGGCCAACATTGTGTGAATGCTCTCAAAAACTAACAATTTGCATATTACAGCAGCTTCTTCCTGTCGGTTAAATTTCGCGTCTGTAGCACGTCATCTTCGTGGTGTTGTTTAGTGATTTAAGTTGCTTCACTACTCCAAGAATAACAATTCGTATGTTACTCATGTTGGCAGCTGTGTTTGATTCAAATTCTGGAATATTAACTTTGTCTTCTTTGGTGAAGGAATTTCGGAGGGCTGTGTTTAGTAACTCTGCTTTGGCAACACTTTCATCGATACTATTTCCATTGTTATCGCACAGAGAAGGCACTGATTGTGTCTTGCCGCTAGCATACTTTACATACGGCCAGAATCTCTCTGGATTTTCTGCCAGGTTTCGAGAAAAAGTTTAGTTCTGGAAAATATCATAAGCATCTCGCATTGAAAATCAGTTTAACCGCGAACGCCGCTGAAAGTAGGTACTGATTGGGCTTACTACTATCTCGCGAGTGGAACGACTAGTGCAGAAAAAGGTGTACCAAATTTGATCACTGATCCCACGTGACACTTGGCTCCGAATTGACGACTTTCGTAGCTCCATATATCCGTTACACTCAGTCCACTAGTAAAAACTGCTTTTTCTTGCCGCCTCTCGTCACTTTTATTGACAAAGGAGCTCTCAGTTCAATATGCTTCCGCCGACGAGAGGAGGGGCGTATAGCCAACCTAACCAACGTGGCTGTTACCGTTAGCACCCCTGTACATTGGTCAGAGCCCGCTTCTAAGAGGTTGGTGCTCTTACTGTGGCGAGAATTCTGCGTCACCGGTCCTCGTGTGTCTTTGTCAAGCGAGTAGCCGTGGCCTGAATTTTTAGCTAACGACCGGCTAGCCTCTGCCGATATTCGCCGTATTGCTGTATTGTAGAATTAATTTAATTTGGACCCTGAAAATTTGACCCCGCCCCCCTCCCCCACGAGTCCCTAGTCCGCTGGTTAGGCAAGCTGATGGTACTCTCAAATTCTCAGGGGAAATTGATTCGAGATAGTATAATTAAAGATTAATTATAACGATTTTTGAGATAATTTTTTTTGTCTATTCGAGCGGCATATCAAATGAAAGGTAATTTAACGAGCAACCTGAATCTGAAATCAAAATTATTAATTTAATTTAATCTGTGCAATCTCCCTTTGTCAATGAGCTGCACCATGCGGCAGTATATACTGGTGACAGACATACAATTATACAAATAGATAAATCCCTTCAGGACTACCTCTTTTATAAATCATTAATATCCTTAACCTACAGTACAACTTTCGGAACGAAGCTCCGTCTAAATGGACTGAATGAATTTCGTACAGGCTCCTTACATACACCATGTGATCAAAAGTATCCGGACACCCCAAAAACATACGTTTTTCGTATTAGGCGCATTGTGCTGTCACCTACTGCCAGGTACACCATACCACCGACCTCGATTGTCATTAGACATCGGGAGAGAGCACAATGGAGTGCTTCACGGAACTCACGGACTCCGAACGTGGTCAGGTGATTGGGTGTCACTTTGTCATACGTCTGCATACGAGATTTCCGCACTTCTAAACATCCCTAGGTCCACTGTTCCCGATGTGATAGTGAAGTGGAAACGTGAAGGGACACGTACAGCACAAAAGCGTTCAGGCCGACCTCGTCTGTTGACTGACAGAGACTGCCGACAGTTGAAGAAGGTCGTAATGTGCAATAGGCAGACATCTATCCACACCATCACACAGGAATTCCAAACTGCATCAGGATCTACTGCAAGTACTACGACAGTTAGGCGGTAGGTGAGAAAACTTTGATTTCATGGTCGAGCGGCTGCTCATAAGCCAGACATCTCGCCGGTAAATGCCAAACGACGCCTCGCTCTGTGTAAGGAGCGTAAACATTGGACGATTGAACAGTGGAAAAACATTGTGTTGAGTGACGAATCACGGCACAAAATGTGAGGATCCGATGGCAGGGTGTGGGTAAGGCGCATGCCCGGTGTACGTAATCTGCCAGCGTGTTTAGTGCCAACATTACAATTCGGAGGCGGTAGTGTTATGGTGCGGTCTTGTTTATCATGGAGGGGGCTTCCACTCCTTGTTGTTTTGCGTGGCACTATCACAGCACAGGCCTACATTGATGTTTTAAGTTCCTTCTTGCTTCCCACTGTTGAAGAGCAATTCGAGGATGGCGATTGCATCTTTCAACAAGATCGAGCAACTTTTCATAATGCACGGCCTATGGCGGAGTGGTTACACGACAGCAACATCCCTGTAATAGACTGGCCTGCATAGAGTCCTGACCTGAATCCTATAGAACACCTTTGGGATGTTTTGGAACGCCGACTTTGTGCCAGGCCTTACCGACCGTCACCGATGCCTCTCCTCACAAGGGAACCTCCCCATCGCACCCCCCCTCAGATTTAGTTATAAGTTGGCAGAGTGGACAGGCCTTGAAAAACTGAACACAGATCAATCGAGAAAACAGGAAGAAGTTGTGTAGAACTATGAAAAAATAAGCAAAATATACAAACTGAGTAGTCTATGTGCAATATATACAACATCAACGAAAGTTTGAGCTCAGGAGTGCCGTGGTCCTGTGGTTAGCGTGAACTACTGCGGAACGAGAAGTCATTGGTTCAAGTCCTCCCTCAGGCGGAAATTTTACTTTATTTATTTTCGTAAAGTTATGATCTGTCAGTTCGTTCATTGACGTCTCTGTTCACTGTAATAAGTTTAGTGTCTGTGTTGTGGGACCGCACCGCAAAACCGTGCGATTAGTAGACGAAAGTACATTCCTCTCCAATGGGAACCGGAAACATTTCATCGCAAGGTCGTAGGTCAACCGATTCCTCCACAGGAAAACACGTCTGATATATTCTATACGACACTGGTGACGGCATGTGCGTCACATGACAGGAATATGTTGTCGACCCACCTAACTTGTACACTTGGCGAATGGGTAAAAAGATTCTTCTACCTTGCCCGATTTAGTTTTTCTTGTGGATGTGATAATAACTCCCAAAAAAGTGATGAAAACATAAGAGTTTGTCACATAAACTGCAACAAATGAATGCAACAGTTTCACAGTCACACAGTTTTCCCTGTGCTCTGTCAAAACATATGTTTTTAACGTTTTCCAATTTTTTCCGTGTGTAGACCGTCAAATCCTGCATATGTCCAAGCAAATCTGAACATGTCCTGGAATTTTCGAGAGCGAAGTTGATTGTGTGAGTGCCTGAACTTTGATAATTGACACACGTCAATTGCTAGAAAATAAAAAAATTGAAATTTTTACTCGAGGGAAGACTTGAACCGAGTTCCTCTCGTACCGCAGTCGCTTACGCTAACCACGAGACCACGCCGTTCGTCAGGTAACGTTGTCCTTGATGTGTCTTATGTTACACATCGACTATTCAATTTGTATATTTTGCTTATTTTTTTCATAGTTCGACAAAACTTCTTCCTGTTTTCTCGATTGATTTGTGTTCAGTTTTTCAAGGCCTATCCACTGTGCCAACTTATAACTAAATCTGAGGGGGGTGCGATGGGGAGGTTCCCTTGTCAGTACAGCAGTCTGTGAAGAATGGGCTGCCATTCCCCAAGAAACCTACCAGCACCTGATTGAATGTATGCCGGCGAGAGTGGAAATTGTCACCAAGGCTAAGGGTGGGCCAATACCATACTGAATTCCAGCATTACCGATGGAGGCCGCCACGAAATCGTAAGTAGTTTTCAGCCACGTGTTCAGACACTTTTGACCACATTGTGTGTTCTATATTTTTATTAAATCTGTGCTTCTAAAGAAGTCAATCTTATCCCGACGGACACTTGAGATAACAAACTGACAGCAGACTGTTTGGTATGTAACCCCTCGTTACATGTCTGGTCTTTTTTGAAACTAAAAATGTATTCAAACTGTCCATGAACAATTCCCATATTTCATATAAAATCACAAATTCCCATATGAAGTATAGAAAAGTAAGTAACAGAAGAATAAGAGCCAATGGAATAGAGTATTAAATGCAAAGTAGCAAAGGGCTTTATTCAAAAAGTTTCTAACGAACGTCCCTTTCGTTTCACAACTATATAAATGCAACCCACGTATTGTTAACGTCTTTAGCGTCTGGGAGTCTTTAGCGTTTGAGAGTCTTTGTGTTCGAGATTTTAGTGTGCGAGCTTTTAGCGTTTGAGTCCTGAGTATGCGCGCCTCAGCTTCATGCAGCACTGCGTGAAATATATCATAGTTAATTTTTCGATTATAGACCATGTTTGGACATTTACTATCGGGCTGAGGTTTGACTATTCATAGTGAAAAATGGATCTGAGCACTATGGGACTTAACATTGATGGTCAGCAGTCCCCTAGAACTTAGAACTACTTAAACCTAACGAACCTAAGGACAGCACACAACACCCAGCCATCACGAGGCAGAGAAAATCCCGGGAATCCCGGGAATCGAACCCGGGAACCCGAGCGTGGGAAGCGAGAACGCTACCGCACGGCCACGAGATGCGGGCTATTCATAGTGAATCATGTCAAGGGAACTGTGTTAATAAAGACCGAGTTAAGGAAAAACTGTGGTGTCCTACGATTTCGAACACAGTATCACGAGAAGTGAAGCGTATTTGACTATCTCTGGACAATAATAATAATAGTTTATTCCGTATTAATATTAAAGGGAATAATTTTCAACTGAAAAAAAAAACACATCGTGCCGTGTTAAATGATCTCTGTGAGTTTTAATGAAATTAATTAGGTGTACATGTGCCACGCAAATCAAAGATATCAATTCATTTTGAAACGCCAATCGACAGCCTAGTAACTCTTAATGAGCATCTTTGGTGGCAACCGCTAAACAACGCAGCTAGGCGATAGTAAAATTTGAATCTAAACTTATTAACGAAAGAGTCTGACTCAAATTGGTGCAAAGAGCGGAAATAATCAACAAATATCGACTGCAATAAGAGATAGTGTTGTGTATCCTCGCTTTCACGTATTTCGACGATGTGGCGAATACTGGCTGGCCGGACATTACACTTTCGCTAGTCGTGGAAGTGCCAGTAGGTAGCAATAGGAGAAGTCACAGGTGAAAGCAGCTCTCTTTGGCAGTTGGAGTGGAGACTTTTCGTTCGTCGCACAGTCCCTACTACACACGCTATTTCACTTTATATTAGTGGTATTAGGGCTTTTGTTAACTTAGGCACTGGTTCTGCTTGGCTGTTTTCCTTAACACAGACTACATACCCAAACAGTGTCACTTGCAGTAGCGGCGGCGATGTCGACGACTGGCGCTACGGCGTGGTTGACGCGAAGGTTTGAGAAAGGGGGAGGGGGGTGTTTACTGGAAGACGAACGGACAGGTGTTCTCACAGGCCCCGGGAACTGCATTCGCTACAGTCTCCTGAAACAGGTTCCCAGGCGCCTGACACTACCTTTCAGCGAAGGGCTGGCTTCCGGGGTGATCACCGCAGTGCAGCCAACTGTTGTGTCGCGCCACTTAGGTCGACAGTTTCGGCCGTCTGTATTGTGTAAGTAATTGTTTATACTCGTCCGTCTCTTGACGGTACTAATTAACGACCTTTCGTCGTAGCGATGCTGCAAGCGAGTATCTTCCAGGGCCCTTGGTTTGGTTGACACATTTTGTACATACGCACAAGCACAAAATTTATATTCACTTAAAGTAGAATGAGATTTTCACTCTGCAGCTGAGTGTGCGATGATGTAAAACTTCCTGGCAGATTAAAACTCCGCTGCAGAATGAAAATCTAATTCTGAAAACATCCCCCAGGCTGTGGCTAAGCCATGTCTCCGCAATATCCTTTCTTTGAGGAGTGCCAGTTCTGCAAGTTTCGCTGGAGAGCTTCTGTAAAGTTTGGAAGGTAGGAGACGAGGTACTGGCAGAAGTAAAGCTGTGAGGACGGGGCGTGAGTCGTGCTTGGGTAGCTTAGATTGTAGAGTACTTGCCCGCGAAAGGCAAAAGTCCCGAGTTCGAGTCTCAGTCCGGCACACAGTTTTAATCTGCCAGGAAGTTTCACTTAAAGTACTTCACTTAATCTAATACACAGTAAAAGACCTCTTTAATTAGCATAATGAACTTGAGTTACATAGACGAGTACAGTTTTTCTCTCATACTGAAACACCACTTTAAAGAAAGTGAGCACCCTGTGCACTCAATTTTATTTATTTATTTACACTTTTTCATTTTTTTATTGTACTTTTACTTCTGTGGTTTCTACCTGAGTTCTAATTTCAATCCTCTTTATATTTTTTGTGATCAGTCACTGGTTACCTCTCATACTCAATTCCTGCTTCTGTGCTGCCATTTGGTCCTACTGGGTAACTATTTTGGGGCAATGTAGTCGACTGATAGGGTGGAGCAGGACCGCAGGTAGTCTCGCTTCCCTTCTCGATTACTTCAAACTTCGTGAGCCACTGACTCCAGAATGTCAGAAACCAAATGCAGTATCGGTATTGGATCAAACTGATACGCTAATTAATTAAATTGATCAATTAAACCATCCCTCCCCGATCCCTTAACTTACTGTTCTGCTAAGTGGTTCCCCCTGACCCCTCCCCCTTAACCTGTTGTTATACTAATTGATTTATGACACCATGGGAGTTGACTTAAGAGGCCCTGGGGATAATCCATCCTTCTGAGGAACTCCCTCACTTTCTTCTGTCACACCCTCCTGAGTTCAGTTCTGAGCAACATCTCCCCCACCTGAGAAATCTCCCAGCCCTCTCCTTCCCTCCTCCACTTCCGTCTTTCCTTCCCCATATGGAAATTGGTGGGAAAAGGGCTCACTCTGTGCTGAGCTGCTGGAGACGAATGATCTTACAACATGAAATTCTAATAAATGTTGGTTGACATAATAATATTATTGTACAATTCAGTTTGCATAATCCTTATTTAATCAGTTTGCGGGAGACAGGGCTAATCCTCACCCCTCCCCTGCTTGGATACAGCTCACATATGCACCCCCTGGCCCCCACTTGCTGTGACATAATAACGGTCAGCTCCTAGGAATGGAATGAAGTGCAACATATTAGCTGCCATCTCGGGTATCCTGCGTGTGTGCTCATCTTCCGTGTCAGCTGGGTCGCAGAGGGCTGAGTGCACGCATCTGCACGCTGTGGAGGTCAAAAACCGTCCAATATCCTAATTACAGATCACAATACTAAATACCGCTTGAATATCACGAAACTAGTTCTCACATATACACAATGTTAAAAACGATTCAAAATACTGATCACATGCATAGAAATTATTGTAACAGACTCTACACACTGTGGAAGTGCTGACAGCTGTGTTTACTATGAAAGCCTGTGGCCTAATGGCGTGCCACGGGTACTAGGGTAACCTATGTTTGGACACAATTTACATTGTTGCCAAATTTTTCAAGATGGCAGATCCAAAATGGCGACGATATAAGTGGCAACATCGCAATGATGTCATGGTGGGAAGTTCAAATTCTTTATTTTGCATGCACTGTTTATTTAAGCAATTTGAGTTGTCACAGGCAATAGCACCATGCAGTGTGTTCACCATGAGGTCCGGACTCCAACTGACCTAGTGCACAGTACTGTACTGCCGCCAGAGGGCGCTGTTGGTGTAAGTCTTTATTTTGCATGCACTGTTTATTTAAACAGTTTGAGTTGTCATAGGCAGTAGCTCCATCCAATGTGTTCACCATGAGGTCCAGAGTCCAACTGACCTAGTACACAGTACCGCCACCAGAGGGTGCTATTGTCCCATGGTGTCTGGGGAAAAATGGAGGGAAAAGGACTCAGCTTGTGCTGGACTGCTGGAGAGGAAGGAGTGTACTTCATTTATTGTGGAACAATGTATTTAGGGATGGATTTCATGTAGTTTATTTATTACACTGATACAAAACACTCGCTCTGACATGCTTGGGGTCACAACACACTGCCTACAGACCTGCGAACTACTCGTAAATTATCGAATTAATGCAGTACACTGATGTACAGATACGCAAACAACTCATAAATTGTCAAAATAATGCATATAAAAGGCTCTGCAAACACGCTCACTAATTTTAAACTGTCGAAATAATGCATTGGACAGCCTGTAGACCTGTTCAGAAAATAATATAACAGATACAATCACTACACATAAAATTAAAAAAATAATGCATATATAACGCTCTGCAAACACACTCACAATGCTTAAGCAGCCAAAAATAACGCACTGCACAAACACTCATTTGACTAAAAAGGGTTTTGAACTATCGTTAAGAAATTCAACCTCAGCGTATCAATGAAATGTTCCGTACAGAGGTCCTACACACACACACACTGGTGCAGCCTGCCCTGCAAAGTGACTAGACGGCCATCAGCTGTTGGACCATGCACAGGTGTCCATTCGCGGTCACGCAAGTATGAGGTGCCGGCATCCGTTTCAGACTTGATACCTGAGAAATTCCTGTCAAAACACATGTTTACCATTGCTGACACCTAGGCTATGTACCTGCAGTCCTGTGCTGAGCAAGAGATTTTTGCATAGTGACTCACCTGTGCAGGCAAAGCTAAAAGGTTGTCAGTGGTATACTGACATCCTATGTCTATTTAAATAACAGCCAAGTCTCCCTCTGGATGCGCTATAGAAATCTTTTGCAATGCATCCCAGAATAACACAAGATGCACTCTTCCTAGCGATCCTAATGGGACAGCCCGTCCATTACTTGCCAGTCCCTTCTCGGAATTCGTAAAGTGTCGCGGATATAGTTAATGTTCGCTTTTGTTGCTGTTGTAGGAGCTCAGCTTGTCTGTATCGAAATTCTTGTCCTAACAGGACCTGTTCAAGAATATAACTCAGAATAACACCGAATGCATTCTCCCTGACGGTCATAACGGGGCATCACGTCTTATCATTCCTGGAAATCGTAATGTCCTGCTTTCAACACATGTCTCAGAAATGGTAAACTTCTCACTGCTAAAAGCCATCATCATGTATGTTCATACTTGCAGAAACACCGTTAATCATAAAAGCATACTTTTTATTTTGAAAGAGAGATAATGGTCCCATCTAACCCTTCCAGAAATAGTGATATTCCATAAAAGTTTGTCATTGGCTGTCCATTCAAATGAAGCTCTCTCACTGGTCGCCTCGATCTACATATACAAATGCACAACCAACCTACATTGTCCTCAATTTGCTGCTCTCCACCTTGTTGTGTGTACCATCATTTCTGTGTGTATGTCTTTTTTCTCCCCAAGATGAAGAGAGGTAGCAGCAGCAACGATTATAGTACAACTCCAGGATGTTATCATGTAGTGTGAGGAGAGATGGGAGGGGGCTGTGCTGTGGCAGACTCTCAAAGTAAAGCCTCCTGTGTTGGATTCACAGCCAGCATTGCCATGTGAGTATAATTTTCATTGTAATTTTTTCTTGTATATTAGCGATTCAAAATTTTCTTATTTCATACTTGTTTTTTTGGTTTATATATCTTGTCTGTTGTTGTTGCTGTTGTAGGTGAGACAGACCAATTACTAGATGCTGATTCTGATGGGGACAATGACATGCCTGAATGGGTCAGACAAAGGGCCACTGAACTAGAGGAGGAGGAAAAGTGCTGTGATCTGGCCCTTTCAGATGATGATGATGACTTCTTTGAGGGTGTGGTGGAGTCGCCTGAAGAAGTGTTAATGCCTTGGAGCTAGAGCGAATAAGGTAATTACTCACTCTGCTTATAATCTTGTGATCGCCAGGATTCTTTCTTTCACTGCGCCAACAGCGGTATGCAGTGTACTTAACTATCATTACTTTTTTATCGCTTTTTCCACAGCAGTCACGTCTCTGCAGCCAAAATACAGTGTGACGTGCATACTGGTGGTGGCTAAATCTTCTTCCTTTCACAAGTGATGCCCGGTAAAGCATGCATCGGCTATAAGGGCGCCGCTAGTTGCCACGAGGGTAGCCTCCACCGGTGTGTCAGACCCACCATACTTGCTCCGGACACTGCGAGAGGGCTGTACAAGCAATGATCACACGCACGGCACAGCGGACACACCAGGAACCGCGGTGTTGGCCGTCGAATGGCGCTAGCTGCGCAGCATTTGTGCATCGCCGCCGTCAGTGTCAGCCAGTTTGCCGTGGCATACGGAGCTCCATCGCAGTCTTTAACACTGGTAGCATGCCGCGACAGCGTGGACGTGAACCGTATGTGCAGTTGACGGACTTTGAGCGAGGGCGTATAGTGGGCATGCGGGAGGCCGGGTGGACGTACCGCCAAATTGCTCAACACGTGGGGCGTGAGGTCTCCACAGTACATCGATGTTGTCGCCAGTGGTCGGCGGAAGGTGCACGTGCCCGTCGACCTGGGACCGGACCGCGGCGACGCACGGATGCACGCCAAGACCGTAGGATCCTACGCAGTGCCGTAGGGGACCGCACCGCCACTTCCCAGCAAATTAGGGACACTGTTGCTCCTGGGGTATCGGCGAGGACCATTCGCAACCGTCTCCATGAAGCTGGGCTACGGTCCCGCACACCGTTAGGCCGTCTTCCGCTCACGCCCCAACATCGTGCAGCCCGCCTCCAGTGGTGTCGCGACAGGCGTGAATGGAGGGACGAATGGAGACGTGTCGTCTTCAGCGATGAGAGTCGCTTCTGCCTTGGTGCCAATGATGGTCGTATGCGTGTTTGGCGCCGTGCAGGTGAGCGCCACAATCAGGACTGCATACGACCGAGGCACACAGAGCCAACACCCGGCATCATGGTGTGGGGAGCGATCTCCTACACTGGCCGTACACCACCGGTGATCGTCGAGGGGACACTGAATAGTGCACGGTACATCCAAACCGTCATCGAACCCATCGTTCTACCATTCCTAGACCGGCAAGGGAACTTGCTGGTCCAATAGGACAATGCACGTCCGCATGTATCCCGTGCCACCCAACGTGCTCTAGAAGGTGTAAGTCAACTACCCTGGCCAGCAAGATCTCCGGATCTGTCCCCCATTGAGCATGTTTGGGACTGGATGAAGCGTCGTCTCACGCGGTCTGCACGTCCAGCACGAACGCTGGTCCAACTGAGGCGCCAGGTGGAAATGGCATGGCAAGCCGTTCCACAGGACTACATCCAGCATCTCTACGATCGTCTCCATGGGAGAATAGCAGCCTGCATTGCTGCGAAAGGTGGATATACACTGTACTAGTGCCGACATTGTGCATGCTCTGTTGCCTGTGTCTATGTGCCTGTGGTTCTGTCAGTGTGATCATGTGATGTATCTGACCCCAGGAATGTGTCAATAAAGTTTCCCCTTCCTGGGACAATGAATTCACGGTGTTCTTATTTCAATTTCCAGGAGTGTATTTCGCCTCAAACAAATTATTAGTGGCGCATCTAGTACACTGTGCTTCCAGAGCCCCAGTATGTGTTATTATGCCTACTGAGGAAAACAAATTCATAAAGTTTAAGAATACTCACCACCAGGAGTGATGCCTGTTTGCAGTGTACGCCAACTTTGAATGCCTTCTCGCTCCCGTGACCTACTGTGAAGGTGACCCTACAGCCTCACACACCACCTTTACACAAAAACATGTACCATATGTGGCAGTGTATTAACGTGTATCATCCTATGATTCCAGTCTTAACCGCTACAAATCCTATGTCGGGGATAATCCTGCTGTTTGGCTGCTCAATGAGCTCGAAAAACTTTCATTGGAGGTTCATAAGCTTTACAGCGACAACGTTCCCATGGCCAAATCGAAGGAGAATGTAGATTTGTATAATAACGCGGTTGATTGTCATATTTGTGGGCTGCCGTGAGACAGAAAATCGGAAATTCCTCATAGGTACCACTGTCATCTTATGGGGAAATTCCATGGGGCACAATGTATGCAATTTGAAGTACCAGCTACCAAGGCACATATCCGTTTTCTTTCATAATTTAAGTGGGTATGACGCTCACTTCCTGATTGAGCACTTGGCTGATTCTGGCTTGGAGAAAGCACAGGTGAGTGTCCTACCTGGGAGCGTCGAGAAATAGTACATTACTTTCTCCAAACGAATGACGCCGAGAATTACTCTCCACTTCCTTGATACGCTACGTTTTATGCAGGCGTCACCCCAGGAATTCGTTGCAACTCTACTTCGGGAGGATATGCATATCACTCGAGCTGCATTTCCCGACGAGGAAAAGTTTCAGCTAGTGACTAGAAAGGTAATTTTCCAATATGAGTATGTGAATAGTATGGCGAAACTCAACGAAACCGGGCTACCCGACATAACTGCATTCGCCAGCAACCGTACAGGCGATGCCATAATGGATACAGAGTATGTTCATGCCATGAATGTCTGGCAGGCATTCAATATCTCCACTTTAGGAGAGTATGCACGTCTTTACATGGACAGAGGCGTGCGCTTACTCGCGAATGTTTTCGAGAAATTTCAGAGTCTGTGCATGGTCACATAATCTCAGGATCCTGCTTTTTATCGTGTGGCACCTGGGTTGTCTTGGGATGCAATGCTCAAGAAAAGGAGGTGCACCATTGAATTATTGACCAATGCTGACATGCTTCTTTTTTTTGAGTGAGGGATCCGTGGGGGACTTCGCCAATGTATTCATAGGCACGTGAAGGCAAATAACACCTGGATGGGTGACAGGTTATATAATGTATCTGGACATAAATAACTTATAACGGCACGCCATACAGCAATCACTGCCGATTGGTGAGTTTTGATGAGTGCCCGAAGACGAATGCAAGGGATTAAGTGGAAAAGTCATGGGGGTTATAGCAGCTGATTCTGATGTAGGGTATGTGGTGGAGGCACAACTCACATACCCTATTAGTTTGCGTGATGCGCACGCCGATTGCCGCCGTGTCCAGAGCAAATAGTTCTGTGAGGAGGCTCCATGCCAAAACTAATGGCAACGCTGGGGATAAGAGGAAATACATTATTCATTATCGTAATCTCCAGCAGTGTCTCAGTTTGGGTATGGAGCTGGTTAGAATCACCCGGGCTATATCCTTCAAGCAGTCTCACTGGTTGAAGGAGTACATTGATTTGAATATGGGACAGAAAGCTTCAGTGACGTTTGACTTTGAGAAATATTTTTACAAATTAATGAATAATTCAATTTTCAGTAAAACAATGGAGAATTTAAGGGAACGACGTGAAATTTTAGTTATAACCGAATGGGATGGGCGTTATGGCGTAAGAAAATGCAGTGCCACACCAACTTTTAAGTGGGTCACCATATTCAATAAGAACGTTGTTGCTGTGGAGAAGATGGCCGGTGTGGCCGAGTGGTTCTAGGCGTTTCAGTCTGGAACCACGCGACCGCTACAGTCGCAGGTTCGAATCCTGCCTCTGTCATGGATGTGTGTGATGTCCTTAGGTTAGTTAGGTTTAAGTAGTTCTAATTCTATGGGACTGATGACCTCATATATAAAGTCCCATAATGCTCAGAGCCATTTGATTTGCTGTGGAGATGGCGAAGACTGCACTGGAGTTTTCGAATCCTATTTATGTGGGGATGCCCACATGTACCGCTTTCATTATGAGTTCGTGAAAACTCACTCCGCAGATCCTAAATTACTGGATATAGATAGATTCATCTATTTGGTGAAGAACTGCGATCCATGTGAAGTAATGAACTACCACGGTAATGAATTTGACATGTCCTCATACACTGCCAATCATCCTGATTGTATTATTCCACAGAACAAGAAGGTTACCGGTCTTATGAAGCATGAGGTGAATGAATTGCCGATTGTGGAGTTGTGTGTCTACGCTCAAAA